>NC_136484.1:70364284-70396784 GCF_053919585.1 Euprymna scolopes | reverse complement strand
ACGCAAATTCAGACTGATGGATTTATTAAATGAGAGGGAAAACACAACAGACGATTCCCTAGTGAAAAACAAATAAACATACTTTCCCAACAAACAAACCAATACAAAGGAACTAAATACTTTCTTTGAAAGGCTCTGGAACCTTAACCCCAACAAAAAGAAAAAAAACACCAATAATCTAACACGAAAACAAAATCAAGCGCTTAAAAGAATCCGACTTAATAGCAACATAAAGGAAGTAGACAAAGGGAGTGCCCAAAATACACAAATCTAAAGATGTAAGACATGCCATCAACACACAAAAGTCAGAATACATAAGCACCTTAAACCCTAATGACCTCACATTCAGACCCATAGTAGCAGGACCAGCATGCCCAACAAGCAGACTTAGCAACCTAATAAATATATTATTACAACCCTTCACCGATCTAGTTAGAAGTTACATAAGAGATGACATACACTTCCTTAGCTCCCTACCACAAACAGTAGACGATGGGACAATACTAGCCACATTCGATGTTAACAGCCTATACATCAATATCCCACACAACTTGGGGCAAAAAGCTATCTCATACTGGATAGACAAACATACACAGACTTTACACCCCAGATTTACCAAACAATTCGTGATTGACAGCATTGACATAATCCTCAACAATAACTCTTTCGAATTTAATAATGACAATTACATCCAAACACTAGGCACAGCAATGGGTACTAAAATGGCACCAACATGTGCTACCCTTACACTCGGTTTCCTGGAAGAAATCCTTTATGAAAGGACAGAACAGAAATACGGAACAATATCAAAACATTCTTCATAAAATCTTGGAAAAGATACCTGGACGACTGCTTTATGCTCTGGAAAACCGCATGGGGGATATCAGAGAGCTCCACAGTATACTACAAAATCTACATCCCCAAATAAACTTCACCCTAGAACAGAGCCCCACAGAACTACCTTTTTTAGACATCCTAGTAACAATTAAAAACAACAACACAATCACAGACATCTACCACAAACCCACAGATTCCCAATAATACATCCACTTCAAAAGCCACCATCCCAAAAACTGTCTAAAATCCATATCCTACTCCTTGCCACGTAGAGTCACAGACAGACACCTTCGTTCGACTCGACTAAATGAACTACAAATAACCCTGCGGAAAAGAGGATATCCACCACCACTAATACGTAAAGGTATTGAACTGTCAGAAAAAAATCCCAGTAGACCAACTAAGAAACCCCCCAAAACACAACAAAGAACAAATTCTAGCATACGTCTCCACACACAACACAAACAACCCAGAACTATTTACAGAGATAACGAAAAACCTTAACCTTTTCAGTCAGAACGATAAACTAAACAACATACTCAAAACAACAAAAATAATAAAAAGCAAACGCCAACCCCCAAACCTAAAACACATCCTAACCTCCTCTAACCTCCACACTAAAACTACAAAAAAAAAAACTACAAAAGGAGTCACAAAATGCAATAAACAGCGATGTGGAGTTTGTGACATAATAATAGAAGGATACACATTCAAAAATCCAACACAAACATTCAAAATAAAAAGGACCTAAACTACACCTCCAGAAATGTAGTATATGCACTAAGATGCACAGCATGCGACAAATCTTACATAGGCGCCACCAAAAACCTCAGCAATAGAGTGGCCTTACATAAGAGCAACATTCTGTTTCAAAACATGTGCATACATGCATGGAAATAGCTTCAAAATAATGCCAATCTTCCAAACAGACAATTACTTTTATTTACTTACACAGGAAAAAAAAAATTCATAACAAGATTCACTCCCGAATTAAACAGAGCTTAATATCAACGCACAAACAAATGAAATGCAAAACACACCCGCACTCACGTTCATACACATGTACACCCCCACACCTAAATCAGAACCGATACATTTGGGTGGGGGGAAACACAAACACACACAGCCACACACAGGCACAGCACCCCTACCTCTAGTATAACACATTAAACAATACCAACTTACCTCGAAACCTACAACACTAAAATATACCACAGTGTAGTATCTGTTCCAACACTGCGCCCACCCCTCCTACCCTCAGTCAGTGGAGGAGAAACCCTTCATTACTGAGATAATGCCTATTCTTATACTTGTGCCTTTCTAGGCGTCCCCTCCCTTCTGGAGAGCGAGATCTTCCTCACACTAAAAAGCGATCCTGGATCTGGCCCTACTCACATGGGGAAACAAACAAAAATCCCCTATGCCTATTTATAAATAAGCCTTTTTATTTAAACAAACATAATATTATGAATGCCCATCCGACTAAGATTAAAACGAAATCACAATAGAAAGAAACTAAAATCTAAAAATCCAAAAAATCAAAATCACAATTAAATGAAAACATCTCTACCGATTACCCCTGTTTCAGAGAAATTGGCCCCACCACACACACATTACAAACGAACTTGCATCACATTTGCATTCTTATAATGGTATAAAACTATTAGGCGTATACATTCTACAAGCCAATACAAGGAAACACACACACACACACACACTTGACCAAGTACCAACGCGGCCCTCACTTCCACCCAAGTAATAATAAAAAAATAAAAAAATAAAAACATAAAAAAATAAATAAAAAGTAGGAGAAGACAGGAATGACCATAGTCTGACCCCAATAAGAAGGGTAGGAGTGGAACACACCCATGAAGATATTTGGTGTTATTTACAGACGTTTCGTCCGCTCGAGAAACATGTAACCAAAATGGACTGCGAAAATGCTTTTATACATTCTGAACACATTTTAAATATATTTTAATTATTTTACACTTTGAATAATTTCTGAAGAGGACGCTACACAGAACGTCTGAAACGCGTAAAAAACTATCTCAATGATTTTAAAACATTATTATAGTGATCTAAATATGATACTTTTTATATGAAAAATCAAAACACGGAATAATAAAATAATGTTAAAAAATACATAGCAATTGTTGGTTACCTTTCTTATTTAAATATACATTTTTCTCTCGTTGGAATCTCTCAACCAATTTTATATAAATATATATATATATATATATATATATATATATATATATATATATATACACGATATATATATACACGATATATATATACACGATATATATATATATATATATATATATATATATACTAATTGGCATGATGCATATATTTAATATATACCTGAGCTATGTTTCTAAGACCGTACATATTGATTGCAGTGTTGTTGTCGAGTATTATATTTCTCCCCACATAATATACTATAATTGGTAAGTTTTAAACTCGCGCATACCAGTAACAGCTTAGTATACACTTAGATGCATGGATAGTTTAGTGGCTTGTTGATTGTTGTTTTTTACATCGTTTAGTTATTTTATGCCCCAAACTGTTCATGTTTTGCATATGATTGGTTTGTAGATTAAATTTCGTTCCTCATTTCTCTCTGTCGGACTGCCTTAGATTGGTTTCTTTTGTCAAAGTGAACGTCCATTGTAAATCCTAAGCTGAGCGGCGTTAGCATGAGAGATGGATTTAGTGCTAACATTTGTGAACCTGGAAATAAACTGATTATCGACTTAGAAGAGGAAATTTTAGGCAAGTGTGTCACACACACACACACACAAACTCTTCCTCTCTTACCCTACCACTCACCCATAAACAAATAATAATACATTAAAATAAAACATGTTTTCTACTGATATTTAAGTAAGAAATATTCCTTTACAAAACATATTACACCTAATCTCGTACACGCGAGACCCGGCGTTATCAAGGATTGAATGAGAATCAACAAATGTTTTACACTAAACTTTTATTGGAATCGAAATCGGTGATATTAATCATTTTTTTATCAAATCGATTGATTGCCTACAACACATTGTAGTCAATATTACACCATAGAGCACCTACTGTCTATTTGAGGAATTAGTTTTATATAACGTCTCGAAGTAAAGTTTAAAATTCAAAAGTTAAGTATCATAGTTCAATTGTGCCTTCCACAGAAACATTCATTTCGAACGCACCGCAGTCTTATCAAAGAATTTACTGTTGATTTTATAAAACTATGTTTATTGTGGTTTTAATTAAAGTAAAATGCAAACGTCAAGTACCATGGTGCAAACTGTGCTTTAAGCAGATATATTCATTTTATATAAAAACTACTGTTAATTTTATACACCGGGCCCTTCCGCTTGTGCGGTGATAAAAAAATCTCCAATGCACTTGTGATGTTAGGTTTTATAAGATGTTAATTTTATTCAAAATCAGACTCTTCTTTTTTTAGTCAGATTTTTCGATTATCGATTAACGATATTCGATACTTATTAGAGACATTCTAATAAAAGTAATATTTGTGTGAAATTTTATAGATATAGGCCCAGCCGTTTCGGAGTCCATAAGGAACAAATTCTCACACCCAGAGAAAGTATCTTTTATATATAATTACACTAACAGAGAGACCTGACGTTGCCCAGGATTAAATGATGATCAACGAATGTTTCACACGCCCATATTTTTGTCATCGAAATCAGTGAAATCGACTATTTTTCAATCAAATCGACCGATTACCTTCTTTAGTTGGGGACCCGCCGCTGTGCACTGGGAGGAAGATTCACATGCCTCTTCACAGTAACTTAGTCCACAATACATTGTAGTCTACATTGCACTGTAGAGAACTTACTATTGATTATATAAAATCATTTTTATATACAATGGCTTGAATTAAAGTTTAAAATGCAAAAGTCATATATCATGGTTATTTGAGCCATAAACAGAAATATTAATTTCGCACGTGCCCCTGTCACACCAAAGTACCTACTGTTGATTTTATAGGCCTAGCTTTTCTGCTTGTACGGTGATAATGTCTTAAATTAAAGTTTAAAATGAAAGAGTAAAGAGTCATGGTTCAGTTGTGCGTTAGACAGAAATATTAATTTCGAACGCGCCCCTGTCATATCAAAGAACATACAGTCTTTAAACGATATTTCTTAATTACCTGTATTTGTGAAAACATTCACAGTTGTCTGTCGAGGCAATTCTGCGTAAGATCGCATTATAGCTTAGGATTCCAGCACCAATGATCAACTTCTACGAGTGCCTTTAATTGTTTACAACAGGTTTGCACCAGCCAAGCAGAAGTTAGGTATTTCTATATGCTTATATATATTTCTATGCATATGATTCACTCCTAAACTAATGAACCAATTATGGAAAATATATCATAGGTAACATTTTGACTGATGTATGCATATTATTTTATGTAAGCTGACTGTTAAGGCTCAAGGCCATAACCAATGCGTCCATCATGAAAATAATATGTTTCCGAAAGTTCTATTTCGAAGGAGAAACAAACTGTCAGACATGCGTATATACAGTAGCGTCCAAATTAAGAGGCAAAATTTAAAAACCTAATATCGAGGTTAGATAAAGCCAAAAAGAAAAAAATAAGATATATTTAGGCATAACTATGTAAGGGAAGATTATTTTCAAATATTCTCCTAAACTGAGAACGGAGTAACGGACTTATATTAAGTAGATATTAATAAGTCCTTACATTTTTTTATTTTTTATTTTTCTCTATTTATTATTTTATTTATTTATTGTTTTTTTTAATGGAGAATAGATAATACACTGTGGTTGTGTTATCGGCAGCTCTCACTTCTCCTTTTTTGTCCCCCAGTCCTCATTTCCAATGAGTGATTTTTCTGACAAAGGGTGAAGAAAAAGCTGCTTTCCAGGTCGGTAATACTTCGTGAACAGTAGCCTGAGATGTCGGAAATTTTTCTGTTTCTATGTCTATCCTTGTGGCCACGTCACTTGTAAGGGTGCTGGAGGTAAACGTTTCATCAGGGCTGGTGTTACCCGCCTGATAGTCAGGGACCCGAACCTTAGTTTACCACTAAGGAGGCTGTCCTCTCAGCAGGTACTTTAAGTACTGGGGCTGCTGTATTGCCATTTGGTGAATGGATTCTGGACCATGCAGAAGTTTCTGGTGGGGCCTCTTGATGCCATACTAGTGAGTAATTGTTACGGCTTTACCTTATCATGTGCTATAAAAAATCGTCTCTTTCTCTCTCTTACTTTCCCTCTCAGTCCTACTCTAACTAAGTCTGTCGACCTGTTCCACAAACCCCAAAAACTAAACATGAAATATCTAAAAAAACAAAAAACACGAATAAACCTAGTACCCCATCCGCCAACGTAGACCCCTACTACCATGTCTCCTTCTCCAGCATCAAGGGTCTACGTTCCAACCTTCCAGAGGTTGAAACCCAATTACAGGAGACGAAACCGGACTTACTCTTTCTAAGCGAAACTGGCATAGGGCCGACCACTTCCCTAGATGAGTTCATAATAAAAGGATACTCCAACTTAACATCTAAATCTGACCCCCAAGATCGCCATCGACATGGAATATGCGCCTACATTAAAGATGTCTTCCCGTGTAGTAGAGATATCTCCAGAGAAGACCCTAATTTACCTTATATGTGCTTCCGGGTTGCACTTGCTTACACCACCGCATTAATATTTGCTCTCTATCGCCCACACAACAGCGGGGTTACTGTCCTTAAGAGTATATCTGAGAAAATTGACCTCATCCTGTCTGCTCATCCTTCGGCTACCATTCACATTTGCGGTGACTTCAATGTCCATAATGTGGAATGGCTGACCCACTCAAATAAGACGGATGATGAGGGGAGGTTCTGTCATGATTTTGCCATTGCCTATGACCCCACTCAGATTGTTCATGAACCCAACCGTGTGCCCGATACTACTGGTCAGTATGCAAGCCTTCTAGACCTTTTTCTCTCAACTTCTCCTGAGCTATGTTCATGTTCCGTCTTATGTCCCCTGGGATCCTCCGATCACACAGTTGTATCAGTTAAGATAAAAATGAAATGTAATAAGTCTTCAGATATACGTCTCCACCGTACTGTATATCGATACTCTATGGCTGACTGGGATAGCTTTCGTACATTCATATCTGACCTACCTCTGCATTCCATATTTAAAAAGGATGTATCCTCTATAGTATCAGACCTTGCCAAATGGTTAATTGTAGGCATAGACCGATGAATACCATCCAAAAAATTCCAACAAAAACCTAACAGCCAGCCATGGTTCTCCCCAGAATGTGCCGCTGCCATTGTGCACAGAAATCACTTTTTCCATAGCTACCAACGTAATAGATGTACTGAGACTAAAGCTGCCTTCAGGACTGCCAGCAACCACTGTAAAAGAGTAATAAAAAATGCAAGAGACTATATGCCCAGTCCGTCAAATCCAAAGTAGCTGAGCAGCGGCTTGGTTCCCACCAGTTCTGGCAAATAGCAAACAGGATCTTGAACAGAAGCGTGCGTTCTATCCCAACCATCATCAATGGACCTGAGGTCATCTCATCAGCATCAGACAAGGCCAAACTTTTCGCAAAGAACTTTGCAGCTAACTCTACCCTCAGCGACAAAGGGCATCAACTTCCGGTACTTCCTGCTACAACAGACAACACCCTATCCAACATTCAAATATCTGTGCACGAGGTTGCTAAACTAATCAAGAACCTTGATTCCAGTAAAACAACTGGCCCAGACGCCATTCCAATTATAGTGTTGAAAAAGCTTCGACCAGAACTTGCACCCATACTTACAAAACTGTTTAAGCATTGCCTTAAGAAGTGCTTTCCAACACCCTGGAAAACCTCGTCAGTATGCCTTGTATTTAAGAACTCAGGTGATAAATCGTACCCCTCTCAATACGGACCAATAAGTCTCTTGTGTGTAATGAGTAAGTTACTGGAATCTATATTAAATAAAGAAGTAGTCAACCACCTCAGCAGAAATAACCTCCTTAGTGACGTGCAATATGGTTTCCGTTCTGCTAGATCCACAGCTGATGTGCTAACAGTTATATCCCAGAGGATTAGTGAATCTCTCGACAAAGGCTTCCTTTCTAGGGCAATTGCTCTTGACATATTAAAGGCCTTCGATAAGGTTTGACATAAAGGCCTACTTCACAAGATTTCCAGCTACGGTATAACTGGAAATGTTTTCTCAATAATTAAATCATTTCTCTCTGATAGGTTCATAAGAGTAGTGGTTGATGGGCAGAAATCTGAGGCGCACAGTATTAATGCTGGAGTCCCTCAGGGGTCCATCCTGGACCCAACTCTCTTCCTGATCTAAATCAATGATCTCCCAAAACACATACTAAATTTATTCGTTGACATCTATGCTGATGACACGACCATCTACGGCAACACATCAAAGGCCGTAAATAACAAAGCTCTCTCTCTCTCTCTCTGATTCCCTCTCCTCTGATCTTGAGCGCGTCGTTCAGTGGGGGAAGAGATGGCTGGTTACTTTTAATGCATCTAAAACCAAGCTCCTAACTTTACATCATCAATGCTCTGTTCCTCATCTAGCATCAATTGAAATGGATGGCTCTTGTCTTGGGAGGCTTCAGGTTTTGACAAGCTCCTGGGTTTGGCCTTTACTCCTGATCTGAAATGGAACACGTATATAAAGGCTGTTGCCCGGGCCGCTGGGAAAATGGTAGGATCCTTCTACCGCTCCAGAAGATATCTCACTACTGATGCAATTCTCTATCTCTATAAAAGCCAAGTACATCCAAAGATGGATTACTGCTGTCATATCTGGACTGGAGTTTCAAAAAACAGCCTATCCTGCCTTGACAAAGTACAAAATAGACTTCGTGGCTAAGTGGGGGATGCTCTCTTCTCTTCCCTGCAACCTCTCTCTCACATAAGAGACGTTGCGAGGTTGTCTTTGTTTTATCGTTATTTCCATGGCAAGTGCTCGTCCGAGCTCTAATCTCTGGTCCCCCCTCGCCAACCCTTCATGATAAACACTCGTCTAGCTAAAACCACTGTCATTAATTTCCCCCACACTTTATCTATGCCTAAATCAAAACGTAGATTCCATGAACACAGCTTTTTTCTGAGAAGTGCACGCCTGTGGAATTCTTTTCCGTTTGCTTGTTTTCCACCTAACTACAACTTGGAGTCTTCAAGTCCAACATAAAAAAATTCCTGATTAATCGCCCCTTTAAGTAAGACACTTTATCAGATCTCTAATACCAACTATTACTACGATATTATCCCATTGATTATTGTACACAAAATAACCCTTATCCCCGAGTGGCTTCCGGGCCTTGATAAGTGGTGATCCTCATGTAAAAAAAAATTAGTTAGAAATAACAACTGTGAAAAGCTGAAACTTTGACAACTGGTAGTCGTTATCATCCATAATAATATACTAAAATTTGAATCATTTGCAAACGGTAGAAAAAGATTATAACAATTATTTATTTATTTTCAAAATAGGAACGTCCAAAAATAAGGGACAAAATTGAGAAAAACAATGTCAACAGTGTGCTATGTCAAATTTTTACTTAGTCATTTGTAAACGTTGCATCAGCCGGCACCATGGCGAAACGCCAAAAACTTGATTACTCTGTGAGAAAAGCTATTATGAAGCTACATAAGGAAAAGCACACCATTAAAGAGATTTCAGAGAAAGTGAAACGTTCCAAGAGTGTTGTAGACAGGATTGTAAAATTCTACACTGATACTGGCAAAATAGTGCTTTTAAAACAGGCAGGCCCCGCAAAACTTCGGCTAGCGAAGATCGAATAATGCAGCATATGTCATTAAAGGACCGTTTTAAGTCTTGCACAGAAATAAAAAGGGTTATGAATAGTACCTCATGTGTTAATGTGTCAAGACAACTGTTTCTAGACGACTGCAAGAAATAGGGCTGTTTAATCGATTTCCAGGTAAGAAATCACTTGTTAGTTTGAAGAATAAGAAGAAGAGATTAGAGTTTGCAAAATAGGTATGTAATTTGGACATATGAAAAATGGGCAAAAGTATTTTTTAGTGATGAAAGCAAGTTTAATTTATTTGGAAATGATGAAAAAAAAACAATGTAAAGAGACGTATTAATGAAAGATTAAGTGCAAAGTGTACTGAGAAAACTATTAAGTTTAGGGGCGAAAGCGTCATCGTATTTGGACTGTTTTCTAGCCAAGGTACAACGTCTCTTGTCCGGTTACAAACTCGTGCAAACGCGCAGATCTATAAAAACATTGTTTAATATCATGTTGTGCCAATCATACAGAATTCAGGTTTCGATAGGGCTACCTTTATGCAAGATAATGCCCCATGTCACAAGGCAAAGGTGGTAATGAGTTACCTTGGCGAGCAAGATTTCGGTTTTATGGATTGGCCAACGCAAAGTCCTGACTTAAATCCAATTGAAAATCTTTGGAAGACCTTAGGAGTGAAAGTTATGGAAATAAATAACACTAACACGGAGGATTTGTGGGTGAAGATTCAAGAGGAATGGTTTAAAATTAGTACCGAGGATTGTCAAGAACTGATTCGTTCTTGTAGTCGAAGATGTGCAGCTGCATTGAATTAAGCTACACAGAATATTGCGCGTTTATTCTCGTGATAATTCGGCAGGCTCTCATGAGAATGAAACGCGGAATATTCTGTGTACCTTAATTGTCATATATATTTTCATAATTTACTACCTAGCTTTACCTATGTATTGAGTACTGTTGAAGTAAATACTGAAACATTTATGTATAAATTTATATCTTAGTATATAATTTATGCTATTAAATGAAGTAATCACATATATGTATATATATATATATGTACATGTGTGTGCGTGTGTGTGTGTGTGAAAAGTACTGGGTGCAATTCCATTAATATTAATTGTTGAGATCATTATTATTATTATTATTATTATTATTATTATTATTATTATTATTATTATTATCATTATTATTAATATTATTATTATTATCATTATTATCATTATTATTATCATTATTATTATTATCATTATTATTATCATCATTATTATTATCATTATTATTATTAATATTATTATTATCATTATTATTATTATCATTATTATTATCATTATTATTATAATTATTATTATTATTAATATTATTATTATCATTATTATCATTATTATTATTATCATTATTATTATCATTATTATTATTATTATTATTATTAATTTCTATTTTTCCTTTGCATTTGCGCGTGTGTGCTAATTTCTAATACTTTCTGATTTTCCTATTGTGTCCTCGATTATAAACATGATTTCGGTTTTAATTGCGTTAATATTCCCACTGATATGGTTCGTATCCTTCAAAGAGTCCCGGTCCATGTAATTAATGCATTCGAAAGCTCTTTGGCGCAAAGATGAGGGTTGCTAATGAAATCATATCCCAGAAAGGAGAGGAATAGATCCAAACACTCAAGGTTATCTGATATAAGTATTTATAATTTATGTAAATAAAAGCATATGCATATGTACACTCAAAATATTTAGTGCAAAAGAGAAGTAAACGTAGTTTAATGTAGCTATGTAGTTTAGTAGCTATGCTTGCTTGGTCTTTGCGTGTAGGCACTTAAAATTGTGTTGACAACATCCTTGCTAATAGGCATAGAAGAATTGTAACAGCGTTAATCAAGTTATCGAGTCTAGGGCTCGAAAAACAACCCGTCAATGTAAAATATTGTTTAAATAATTGTTTAAGTCATTGGTAAAACCGGTTAAACCGGGTTAATTTGTTAAGAGCCAACATTTCAGAATATTATAAAACATGACGTAGAAGGAAGGAAGTCAGTGTGTCATTCAAGTCTATCATAAAACGTCTCTCTCGTGGAACTGGTCCTAATCTTTATATATATACGTTAAAAAGTTATTAATTTTTAACGTCGATTGTGCTAGCCCTTTGTTTCTCATTGACTATTATCACGTTTTTGTTTGGAAGATTTTTTTTTTTTTTTTACATTTTCGCCAGTGAATGTGTGTGCGTGGAGCTTTAAAATGTGATCCGACTTGTAAATTCTCACATCTTCATATATTCCGTGGGAGAGAACTAGAATGCCCACTAAACTCTATCATCGAGTGTTTAAGGTGTCCCTATACGGGAGTTTGTCAGGAAAACCTGACATGAGGATATTTTTTCCTACAAGTAGATCCTGACTAAATATTCCAAATCACATAGTATTCGTGGCCCAAAATAATATCTTCTCAGCATGGTTAACTTACACTAGCTTTTACAATGAATGGGAAATCTTTTCCAAGTGATGTTATCTCAAATAACAGCACGAAGTTGGATACTCCACCAGACTAGATGAATTCTTGTCCTGGAATCCAGTAAGACTAAGAGACCGCAAGAAAGATATACATACATATTTACATGGTCAATTATGGAGAAGAAAATAATGCTCTCAACTGCTTTACTAACTCAGTGTTTGAGAGGTAGAAGAGAACTTTAATGAAACATTCGAATGTCTATGTATCTCATGTAGAGATCATATGTTAAACCATGGAAACGGGGGCTCCTTGATTTCTGAGAACTTCAGCTGAAGTGAAATGGAACAAAATGATTTTTAAAAAATCTCAACACAAATAAAATAGATTTAAAGATGAAAGGAATAAAAACTACGAATACTTCTGAAATTCATTCGTGCAGCATTTCCAACCGTAAACCAACAGTTTTACCATGTTCATTCACGAGAGTTCATTTATGTAGAGGAATGGATATCCATAAACTCTGTCTATATAAAACGCGAATCACCCTAAGAGAATGATGTGTTTATGAAAACAGAACAACCAACATAGGAAATGTATATATTTCGATATGTTTCAATGAAACAGACGGCAATCACATAACTAAATTTTGCAATTATAACGATATTAAAAAGAGCAAAAAGTGGACATTGGGTTAACTTTCGATAGTGTCCTAACTTTTAATTCCAATATTTAGTTATTTAGTCCTCACATTTATAGAGCAACGTTTGTGACAAAGTATAATAATCTATCCATCGAACAGTTGTTGGCTAGTTTTTTAACCTTGAAATATATTTGACCCCATTACACCAACTGACTTCATGCCTTGTCTGGGGCGATTTCCGTTTAAAAGGTCCCCAAATGTATATATATAAAAAAGAATTGTTTCAGAAAAAATGAAAACTTCAAACATTGAAATCGGTTTCAGCAAATAGTTTTCGGTGATAAGAAAAATAGTTATGAATGATTTTATAAAAAAATTTTCGCGATTTAATCCCGGCTACATAACGGAAATAAAGTGATCTACTTCAACTAATATGAAATCGTTTCCAATAAAAAACTACTAATATAAAATGGAAAAACGGTTGGATCATTCTACTGAGCCAGAAAATAGTTCACCCTTGAAACAATCCTCTACGAGTACAAGAGCTAAATACGATTAAGGATGGGAGACTTTTGCTACATCTAGGAAGGAACTGTTAAATTACCGTTTCCTGTCTTGACGGGGTACAAAAACCGCGTTGAAATCTAATGGGAGACGGCCATTTCTTCTCTCTACTTCCTGTTTATTATGATAAAGAGACGTTGCGAGTCTATTCTGCTCTATCGTTATTTTCATAACAAGTGTCCAATTAAGCTTTTCTTCCCGTTTCCTGTAAAACAGCCCAGCAACACAATTCTATCTACAACAACTTATTCTCTATATATGCCTACAACTAAATGAAAACTCCCTGAACAAAGTTTGCTTTCTAGAACATTCTTTCTGTGGAACACAATACCTCGGATATGCTTTCCAGTTGACTATAATATGGACGTTTACAAGTCTAATGTAAACAAGTTCTTGTTGACCCGTCTTGTTAAATAATTAAACCTTTTCCAAGTTTTACTAAAACCAATTATCATAGTGTTGTTTCGCCAACCACCTGGCATTCATATTAATCCTCATCCTCGATCGGCCTTTGAAACTTGATTAGTGATGACCCTTCTAGTAAAAAATAATAACACAAATGATGAGACAAATAATAAAAAGAAAATGGACGACGTTTTTGACAAAGTGTAAGAATAGTGGATTTCTTGATTAGAAGATATTCACATTGCATTTATCGTTGGCTTGTTTTTGTTTTACATTAAAGTAATATTCTTAGTTCCTTACATAAGGAACTTCATGCCTTGTTTAGAGCGATTTCTATTAAAAACTAGACTATAACATCTTTTTACATAAAGATAATACATTTTTCTTTTTTCCTTTGTTTCATTTAAAACAAGAAACATTTTTAGTGAATTAGATTTGTCTTCGTCTGGCAGTTTGTTTTTTACCTGTAACAATTGCGTGACTTTTTCTCTTATTGTTTCATTATATTTTTATCGAAGTCATCAGAAATCAAAGGCCACTATTCCTCGGGCTAACACTTGATCTCTATATGAGATATGTAGATATGTGCATAGTTCACAAAAGTGTTCCTTTACGTCTCAAACATTGAGTTAGTAAAGAAGTTGAGGACACAATTTTCTTCTTCCAAATTTACCATTTAAATATATCTTTCTTGTGGTCTCCAAGCCTTACAGGAGGACAAAAATTCATCTAATCTGGTGAAGTATCTATCTTTGTGTTGTTACTTGAAATAACATCAATTGAAGAAGGTGTAGCATTCCTCATAAAGGCCAATTTGAGTTACCCATGCCTAGGAGATCTTATTTGCTGTGAATACTTTATAATTTGGTAAGGGTTTACTATTACGGAAAAGTATCATCATTCCAGGAAAACCTGAAAGAAACCCTGTACATAGAGACCTTAGACACTCGAGGACAGTATCTAGTAGGTATTTAAGTTCTCTCCTTTTTTATCAATGATATTTAACAGTATGACTTGTGAAATAGGAAATGGAGGATGACTGCTTTTCACATTTTTCAACGCTTAGAGTAAAGTTCAATTTTTAATGTCTGAAAGATTAATACAGAAATATATTTTATAAATAAGGTGTAGTTTTGGTTTATTAACAGGGCGATAACACTATAAAATTGTTTGTTTGTATTATGAAAAAATTATCGGTAGATGCGTGGATTATTTCAATTCGTTAAATATACATACTAGCGGGACCTGTGAAAATTTCACAGCGGATTTTTTCATAGGTAATATATTGATGTTGGTATTCTGTGGATACGGACCGATAATATTGTATCTCTTTTGTTAAAATTGCAAAAGTATTTATGTAAGCTAGTAGCCCGGTTGTAAAATACGCTTAAAAATGATATTTTAATTAATGCAGATTTCGTATGTATTATAACAGAGTTAATGTTCCATCAATTTTTTTATATTATGAAGTTGCGATTTCAATATATATATATATATATATATAATATATATATATATATATATATATATATATATGACTTGATTTATAATCGAAACAGAAAACAAAACTTTTGAAGAATACTTGGTAAAATTATTTATAAAAAATAGATGACTTGAGTGCCATCAGCTATAATCGAAACCGAAACCAAAACCAAAACTTATGAAGGATTCTTAGGAAAGTTATTTATTACAAGAAATAAAAGATCATAGCAAAGCAATTAAACGACTCGGAAGAAAAAGATGTAACCGTAACACACAAAATAACACACAAAATAACACACGCGCTACCCTATTAATATATACAAGATTAACCGATTTTTTAAATGAAAATGTTTTTAAATGTATTAAAAATAATACATACATTTTATGCGTACAGTAAGGTATAATCATTTCATTTTATGAATTTAGAGATCAGTTAACTTAGAGTTCGTAAGTCATATTTTATAACTGACTGCTTTCTATTGCTTTATTTATTACTTGAGATCATTGAAACGAAATTACTTAATAGGAAATATAAGACAAAACTAATCAAGGAGCAAAAGAGACAAAAATAATGTATAAGAAGTCATAACTAATTGATAAATTAAATCTATTTGTGTATTTAGTTGGTAGAAAAATGCGCGGTAAATACATCCATTATTTAAATTGGTTAATTATTTAAATATGTGTTCAGTAAATGTTGTTTAAATGAAAAATGTTGTTTAAATGAAAAATGTTGTTTAAATGAAAAATGTTGTTTAAATGTATTAGAAATAAAATAAATTTATGCACATAGTAACACTTTATTATTTAACAGTATCGCTTTTAGGATAAGCTTCCTTAGAATTAACAAATCTATAAGAAGATGAAGACAAAACTAATCAATGAGAAAAAACAAAACATATGAGACTATAATATTAATATATAAGAAAAGGCAGACAAAACTAATCGATAAGAAAAAGAGCAAACTAGTTGATAAGAAGACAAAACTGATGCATAAATAAGTTTAATAAATATATTAACAAACAAAACCTTATAGATAAGTGAAGGACAAAAAAGTAATAGATAAGAAAAAAGAAAAAGAACCGGTAAAAAATGAAAAATAATTGATAAAGAAAAAGACAATTTCTATGTTATTTATACCTCAGAGTTAAGCAGTTTCTTCTCTTTCTTCCCTCTATTCTAATACCGCGAATACGCGAAACATGGCGAATATACGCACTTTCACTTTTGTTATATATGTGGTAGTATAAATGGACATAGAAGTTCACTTTGTAGAGCAATAAAAAGATTTTTCGAACCACCTGTGATCTCTATTTTTAGCGGTGGTGCGATGAAGACGATAAGAATCTGTTTCCAGTGCCTAATAGCATCACATATTCGTCTGTAAATATGAAATCATGAATAGTTGATTTTTGTGGCTGCTTTATTCTTCCGGCATGCTCGGAGAAATGTTCCGGTAACAAATTATGACTACTAATTTACTATAAGGGTAGATCTTAAAATGTTGTATTAACAAGCAACTCCTACAACTAATAAAACGTTATATTTCACCTTTTCTGTCTGTTTGTTTGTCTCTCAATTCCACATGTTTTCGGAGACTAGTGAGCCAATTTGGCTGCAGTTTTGTATGGATCTTTGTTATGCTAAAATACAACGAACTAGGCATCATGGTATCCGTTCGATACACAAATAAGGATTAGTCATCACAAATACACGTTTACTCTCGAAAACTACTGGGATGGTCTTGTTAAAACTTTGGATAGACCTTTGTTATGGAAAGGTGTAGCAAACTAATATTATTTTATTAGCTCGATGCAGACTATTTCGTTTCTAGAGCAATAGATCTTGACATATCAAAGGTTTTTGATAGGTATGGCATAAAGGTTTACTTCACAAAATTTCCAGCTATTCCATAGCTAGAAATACCCTATCAATTATTAAATCCTTTCTCTAAGCTTATAAGTATAGTCGTCGATAGGCAGAAATCAGAAGTAAAAAATATCAACACTGGAGTCATTCAAGGTTTTATGTTGAGCCCAACTCTCTTATTGATCTTCATCAATGATCTCCTAAACCACATTGTTAGATAATTCGTAGTCATTTATGCAGACGACACTACAATATATGGAAACAATTCAGGCGCCGACAATGACTAAAATATTTCTGATTTACTCTCTTCTGATCTTAAGCACGTGGTGCAATGGGTAAAAGATGGCTGGTAAATTTTTAATGCATCTAAAACGAAGCTCCTCTTTCTCATCATAATCGCTCTGACTCTCATCAGTTTTTATTTAAATGAATTATTCTTGTCTTGGGTAAGCACCATATCTTGACAAGCTTCTGCGAGTTACATTCACTCCTGATCTAAAATAGAACACATACATAGAATCTGTTGCCAAGATTGATGCAAAAATGATTGAATAATTTAGTGAATATCCCATTGCCGATGCAATCCTCTCAGAGCCCTAAAATGGAGTTGCCACATCTGGGCAGAAGGTGCTCGCCGCCCCCTATCCAGCTTTGATAGAGTTCAAAACCGGCTTTGAAACCTAATAGGTGATGCCTTTTTCTCTTCACTGTAACTTCTTTCCAATAGAAAAAACGTTATGAGCCTGTCTGTTGTACCGCTATTTTCATAGAAAAAACTTGTCCATTGTATCCTCTTTGCCAAACATTCATAATAACACTTGCAACAGCTATTATAAACAATCCTCCCTTCTAACTTTGCTTAAATCTAAACGCAGATTACATGAACAAAGCCTATTTACTAGAATTGCCGGCGTATGAAACACTGTTCAACTGGCTTGCTTCTTGACCAACTACAATATGATAGCCTCCAAGTCCAATGTAAACAAGTTCTTGTTAAGCCGTCCTCATATCATACAAAATCTACCCAATCTACACCATTAGCGATTACTACACTCTCACATTACATTCGTTAACCCTTGTTCTCGAGTTGGTTCTGGGCTTTGATAAGTAGTGAATCCCTTGTAAAAAAGCAAATAATAACATCATGTTAAGCATTGTTAAGATGGTAAATATGTTTGTCTGCTAAATTTTACATAAATAGGTTTTATTTCTCTACTTTTATTGGTTCGAACATTAGGAACTGAATTAAATGTGACTCGTGTTCAAAGAAATTAGGAGCGATTAAAAAATTTATGTACACTGAAATTTCAGCAAGTGTGAAACTGTATGTGTGTATAAACTGCAAAGTTTTAATGGAAAAAATATAAATCGAAATAGAAAACAAAAAAGAAAAATAGAAATAGATTTGCTCTAAATAATTTTCATGGATTCATCAGGCAGTTTTTTACCCTGTACTAATTGTGATAGTTTAATAGTTATATATATATATATATATATAGTGCCGGCAAAAAGAAAGTCCGAAATATTCTAGTTTTAACGTCAATTTAAAAAAAAAAAAACTTTAAATTGAGGAGGTAAAAAAAAAGTCCGCAGCAATAAATTCGTTTAAAACCAGCTCAAATTATCGCCCCTGAATCCGTTTAAAATATCCACCAACAAGCATCAAAGCATATGTAATCGAAATTGTTGTTGTTTGAGTTTATACAACATAACATTTAGTCCATATGTCACGACTTTCTGTTAGTGATCGTCAGTAGCGCATAAATCACCATCTTTCTGGTTTATCCAATCAGGAAATCGGCCGCAGATTGAAATGTGATGAGAAAACGGACGAAAGACTGTGCAAAAGTACCAAAACACCGACAGTGTTCGTGATGCCCCTAAATCTCGTCGTACCAGAGTTACTTCTAACAGAGAAGACAATGCTATCAAGAAACAGATTTGAAACAACTCCCCAAATTCAACAACTGTGCAATCTTATTAAAAAGTGCTCTCTTTCTACTGTCCAGAACAGATTAAAGTAATTTAATTTGCAAGGATATACGTTGCAATACGAAACCCAATGAGTTCTCTATATGAAGATCATGCCTCTTCATATTGGTCAAAAGTGCTTTTTAGCGACGAAATCAAGTTCAATAGGCTGTGATGGTAGGCAGTAGGCATTGGGAAACGATAGACAACTGACATTAGTAAAAAGAATCGAGTGGATGCATTTGGACGATGTCAAAACATCGTTAATTCATTACTAACACAGCAGCAGCCGTATAGCGGAATGGTGAGAAGCCTTGACTGTCATTTGCCGGTCGGGTTTCGATCCCGGCTTGAGGCAGTTGCCTGTCTAGCTGCACTGATGAGCTGTGAAACAGCGAAGCAGTACTGTATGTTGATGACTATATATATATATATATATATATATATATATATATATATATATATATATATATATATATATATGGTGGCGACAGAGCAACTAGCTTATTTGTTTTTAATTAATATTCAAAATGAGCAAGTTGATCTGCCCCACCCTATATAAATAATTTTAGAAGTCAGATTATGTAGTTACTGATTCTGCGATACGTTAAAATTTAGTTTCTTTTTTTTTCGGGAGTTTAAACTGCATTCTTTATATTTTATTATTATTTTTTTTTATCAAAGCTTCTTCAGATATATATTGGGGTTTTAGAGATGTATGACTAGGTTTCTATTCTCATCTGTTGGCCTTTCTGGTACCAAAAGTACTTAATCTTTTGTGCATTTTTATTCTCATAGTATTTATATGCTAACTTTTCTCAGAATAGTTCTGCAGTGAACATGTCACAGAATAGATCTTGTAATCTTGTTAAATTTACTCATATATATTATTAATATTTTTATTTTTATATATTAGTATAAATATGAAAATATCCGATTGGTGACGACTGAATATTGTTGTGTTTTGAATAAAAACGTTCCAAAGTTTTATTTATATCATTTTAACTGTTTTTTTGTTAATTATTTTATAATTAATTTTTAAAATGATTTAGAAATTAAAATACTTTTTTAATTAAGGAAAACAATACGAAAATTTAACAACTGAGGGTTTTGCTTGTTTTAGTGTTGTATTTTAAATAAACACGGTTATTTTAAAGTTGTTTTAAAAAGTAATTTAATTTTTGTTTTAATAATTTTATTTAAAGTTTATGCTAAGAAAAATATCTTCGTTTACTGCATTAAGTTAAAAATACAAAAAAAATTAATTATAAAGGCAAAACACTAATTTGACGTTGAATCGTCCCCTCCCTCACTAAATCGGCCACACAGGAACGGTAACGCCGAAACGTACCAAACTTCATGTATATATATATATATATATATATATATATATATATATATATATATATATATATATATATATATGTATATATATATATATATATTGTAAAGAAGTGAACCATAGTGGAAATTCAGTCGACTAAAATACGATGGAAAACGGGGTGAGGAAAAGGAAAAAAAATGGTGGAAGTTACATGTAACAAATGTACAATTCAGTAAAATAAATAAGTCGATTAAAAACAAGATCGTTAAAATACACCCAAAGCGCTTTTTAGTCGACTGTATTTTCGCTATGGTTCACTTCTTTACAATTATTCTAAAATTTTGCCAATCGAATAAAGATATATATATATATGTATATATATATATATGTATATATATATATATATATATATATATATATATATATTACATGAAAGGGCTGTTCTCTTCTCATGTAAGTAAGAAGAATACTAGATAAGTGAAAATGATATTAGGATAAGGCTAGAATCGAACCCTGTAAGCAAGTGTTAAAGATAATGATGGAAAATGGAATGTTAAAAATTAAGTCCATTGTTAATTCTATTAGAAATAGTTAAATATTGTTTATGTCGGAAAAAGAGTTGATTGTCAATTCTTTTAGAAATCTGAACATTAAATATGTCAGTTAAAAGAATGGATAATGCAAATTAAAAATATATTGTTTAAAAATAGGTTAGAATTAGAATTGAGGATTCTTTTGTTTGCCAAAGTCACGTGAAAATTAGTTACGTTTAAGAACCACACTTCTGACGTCATAAATAAAGGATATTTCTCAATATAGGAATCTAAGTGTTCGAAGTTAGAAGTCAGTTGATGAGTTAGAGTTGATAAGTAAGAGTTGATCTTTCAAGAGTTGATTAGTAAAGAGTTGAAAGACAGAGTTGATGAGAGAGGATCAGTTGGAGAAGAGAGTCCCTTAGAAGCGAAGGGAGGAAAAATAGACCATGTAAATCAAAGTTTGAATTCCTGACGACATCGATCGGTCGATTAACGAATAAAGAAACCAACTATGTTTGTAACTGTTGTCTCGTGTCGTCATTCCTTACAACACAATGGTAAATGTGTTTTTATCATCATCTTATAATGAAGTGTGCATAACCCTTCCAAGATTATGTGTCCCCCTCCTCTGTATTAAGAACTTTCATCATATCTCCCAGTCCGCATTAATATGAAACCTCCAAGAATTTTCACAGTCGTCGTCATGATGTAATATATATAAATGTCTTCTCTCCCTCATTATCACTATCGTTATGTCTGTATTATATGTACCCCGTTATGCATGCCCCGTTATGCCCCCAATATGAACCCCCTGCTACACAACATATATATATATACTTTTGTTTTAGCTCTTATATATCCTCTCTCTTTCTACACATGCACTCACACACACACACACACACACATATATATATATATATATATACGTATATGCATATATATATGCATAGAAAGAGAGAGCGAGAAATAGAGAGATAGGGAGAGAGAGAGAGAGAAGGAGAGAGAGAGAGTTTAAGAAAGAAGTTTCGAGAATATATAGAAGCCAAAACAACATTATTTAATCTGAACATAGTTTGGGATTTATTTTCTCAGTGTTTTTAACTAAGAGTTAATTAAATCCTAGAGTTTTCAAAAAGAAATATTTTCTACCCAGAATGGTAAGGCATCATGCGGAATAATAAAACAATGATTTAAATATTTGCATGAAAAGATTGAAAAAGATTTAAAGATCTTGTAAAAAACATGGAGAATTATTATTGCAGTTTTTATAACTTAAATTGATACTTTTTCAACAGTTACTTTTTTGTCGGTCTTATTGAATTTATTATTACTAAATCTGAGCTTAAATACCAAAGAAAATATTTCTTCACGTGTCTACAATTTGCTATGCATTCTTGCTTGTAGTATAATAAGTTCATTTGATCTTTAAATTTTATGATTAAATATTTTCCGTTAAGCCTAATTTAAAGTTTATTAAATTGTTATGAAGCATATGATATTAATACATTCGCATGATAAAATTATTATTTAAAATCTTTCTTCAAAGGGAATATGAAAAACTACTATCTAAAGTAATATAAAGTTCACAATTATTAAGGGAAACAAACACTATCTAGAATATTACGCTGTCCATTAGATGAATAACAGGAAACTATCCAGTTTTTATTCTTTTAAATTATTTTAGTTCAGTTAGTTTCAAGCTGTCAGGAGTCCCTTTATGGGGCTTACACTTTATTTTCATATCAGTTAATTTCATATTCGAAGGTTTTACCTCATTTGTGGCTGCTATCTGTACTTCTTTTCATTTTGTCCTTTCAGAGATTTTATCAAAATACTTTATTAGATTGCTTTCATAAGATCAGTTGCGTCTACCACAACTAGTATGATATTTTTTCTTTCAGAGAGCACGCTGATTTTAAGTCATCCTTGAGATCCTGATATTACTACGGTCACCGAGATATAGAAGGCCCGTTAACTGAAAAATGCCTGCAGGCAATGTAGGTAAGATTCGTAGAATTGTTGCTGTCGATACTATATGACAGCATTTTTAAAAAGAGAATTAAAACATGTTAAAAAAAAGGAAAGAAAGGAACTCAATTCGATTAATAATGAAACTAAACTTTATTCAATATAAAATATAAATATTATCTACGTAAACTTAAGTAATTTTAAAGCAACACACAATCTAATACTGATAAAACTGAAATATGAATTTGGGGGAACAAACAATTAAAGAAACATAAAACAAAAAATTCTTGGCCTTCGGGATTAGATCACAGTGTAGTAGTATCTGTTCTGATGCTGCAATTCACCTTTTCTGTCCTCAGTCGGCGGAGGAAAAATCCTTCATGACTGAGACAATTTTAATTTATTATCCAGAGTGTCCATTATTAGGGAGCTGGATTTTCCCCAAAAGATTATATGTTCAAATATTTAAATAACTATTACTTTTAATACAGAAATTACATTTAAAGTTTTGGTTTTCTGTTCATTTATATTCATTTTTTCCCCATGTCTTTCATCAAAATCTGTAGCGTATTTTCATCAGTTACATGGTTAGGAATCCTATACTCCGCTATAGTCTTCATTTTTATATCAGTGCAGAATACATGAATACGGAAATGAAGTTCACATAACTACTAAATAACAATCATACCATAATGTGAACATTGGTTAAAAACTAAGAAAATATAGTGAACATCTACGATATTAAATCAGGGTGGTGGTTTATTTGGGAGGGTACATTATTATTATTATTATTATTATTATTATTATTATTATTACTTCACTCACTAGGAGTTGTCTCACAGGTCATCATCAGGGATCGCTCATTGGCTGTGGTATTCGCTGGAGACCGCGTGACAACAAGTCTGCCCAGATTTCCAATGTTCTCCTCTTGACCACTTCTGTAAATAATTGCACGTTATCGCAACAGCCGTTTGCCATTGATTTATCGTTGGAATCGGCCATTGGTATTTCCTGGGGTTTGGGTGACAAAATGCCTCCCCAAGGTACCAGATTTGAGCTGCACACTTCCAGTGGAGATCTGGTTAGTACTCTCCTACCTCGGATTTTCCATCCTCCCGACCCTTCACAACAAGTTAGTGTGGCACTAGTCGATATCATCTACACTTTTTTTGGCACTTCACGGAGACCCTGCGTAAACGGGTTTTAATTTAATGGCTGCTCCCTGGGGGTTTCTTTCACTTTCTTAGCATATATATCATACACTTTTTTTTTGTAATCGAGTGTGCACTTTATTTTTTTATTTTTTTTTATTTCTTTAATTAAATTTGATTCACACCTTTATTTCATGCTTGTTTTTATTTTAATTTTATTTTGATTTATTTTTATTATTATATTGTTTTTTTTTTTCCACACTAATATTTTTTATTTTTGTTACATCTATTTTTTCAGTGCTTTTAGCATGTTTTGCCTCAATTAGTAACTTAAAAAAGTTTTCGTGATTAAACAAAAACCTTTTTACACTTTTTAGGGTGCAACTATTAAATTAAAACCCGTTTACGCAGGGTACACGTTCCCTGTAGAATTATCTTTTATTATTATTGTTGTTGTTGTTGTTATAATAATAATAATAATAATAATAATAATAATAATAATAATAATAATAATAATGATAATAATAATAATGGTGATTGTGCAGTGTACGCACCGTGCTCTATTTTGGATAGGATTTTCAAGTTAAATTTTATGGTATCTTTTTTTTCATTAAATTATTAGGTGAAAGTGATGAATAGTTATAAAGCCCCTATAAAGAATGGCTTTCTAAATAACGCTCTTATTTCAGCACGCTAAGTACGCGGCACAAATATCAAACAATATTTATTTATAAGATAAACACAAGAAAATATCTTAATTAAAATTTAATGTACTCTTTATTTTTTAGTTCATATAACAACTTTAATCAACACTCATTAGTTAATGAATTTTTAAGATGACTTTGTGTTCGTATATCTCAGGAGAGAATAGATAATTTCCTATTTCATTTCCCATTTCAGTCATGTAAATTATTTGCAGATAAAATGTCATAAAACAAACAAACTAATAAACAAAAACTTTTAAATTTTTTAAATATTTCCAAGAAATACATTACGCCCGGTGCTAAAATATTGAATTAATCGATCGTTTTAGTTAAAAAACAAAAAATAAACAAAACAAAACTAAAACTGTCGTGAAAAATATTTGGAAATATCCAATGAAAAGTTTTATTTGTTATTAAAAGAAGGGACTGAAAAATATTCTCATTTAAAATATAAATAAAATAAAATATTCGACTTCTTCGATGGATATAAAAGATCAGTTTACTTACTGTCATATCTTATTAGATTAAAATCACCCCAATGTGTAATTATAATAATTATCCAAATAGAGAATTGTTTTTCTCTGTAGGAGAATAAAAAACATGCGCGTTTGGAATACTTTCATAAAATTACCACAGCCACAATCTAAGGCAACGTAAAATACTTTTTATGGCCACGTGGTTGAACGCCTAAACTTTAAGCACCTTTACCTACATGTTGATTTGATAATGAGATCACGCTGTCATGTTTACCGGCCTACTCTCTCGGTAGCCTTAATACTACACGCAATAACTGCGAAGAGCCAAGAAGGATAATACGACCCCCGCTGGTAATGTGAACAGTAGCACTTCACGGGTGCGTATTGTGACTCATATTTATAAAAGAATAAGGGTAGTTGGTAACAAATAAGCAATAGCAATCAGCTGTTGGGATAATGTAAAATAACTTGTAACGGTTTTTGAAAGAGGTGATCAGAGGTAAAATCTCGAGAGACTTGTTTTCACGCAAAATTCAGGAACACCATTTGTTTTGTAAACTGTGTGCAATCACTGATAATTACTTGTTTCAAGTCTGCTAATAATAATTGTTAAGTTTTGAGACATTGTGTTGAACAAAGATGGCAGCGTAGTCCAGATCAGTAACCAAGATGGCGGCCAAGAATTAAATGCGGTCTGTGACGTAGTAAACAGTGAACTGATTGAATCCAAAATTCGACGATTTTTATAATAATTTTGCGACGTTTTGATTGGTTGTTTAGATCAGCCGTTGGTTATAAAAATTATTGGCGAATCCATTCGTCTCATACCCCCATCATGGGCCAAAAACATTTTACAATAATAAACTAACTTTTCTAAACACACACACAAAAAAAAAACATAAAAAGAAAACCAGACACATGGATCACAAGAATAGGAACTAATTACCTTGCACATTGTACTACACCCTGTGGATTATGCTGACGTATATGAAAAGGAGAATAGAGTGAAGAAGACTATGGATGACACACACAAAACAGGAACTGAACATACATAACCATGAATACGGGAAGGTATCAACATTGTGGAAAGAAGCATCCACAAGCAAAATATAAGTATAGCGAGTAGTAAAACTTAAAACAAACAAAAATAAAATGAGGAAAGAAAACTTAAAAAAAAACTCTTACATAGACAACCTGTTAGACTGCCCATAGAAGCAAAACTTGGATACGAAAAACGTAATTACAACTAAGGGCATCAGAGAACAACGAGATCATCACTGTATCAAAACTACAATTGACAAAACATTGGGAAACTGTAAATGTAGACCTTGTTGAATGCTGCAGATGAGACCAAAACGAATATGGGAATGAATTAGTAACTTTGCACACGTATAATAATGGTACAAATCAAATTAGAGATAGTGCTGGAATATGAACAGCACAATATTTTGCTGGGACTTTAAGGTACAAACGGACAAACTCACCTAAGCAAGGAGACGGGACGTGATAATAGAAAATAAGAAAAAAATAACATCTGTTAAATGGTGAGTTTTAGTCGTTTAAGCAGTTGGCAGGACTAAAATGTAGGATATAGATAAATGAAAAAAAAAAAAAAATTACTTACCCGGGAATTGAGAAAGTTAAAAAAAAAAAATCTAAATTCACTATAATACTAATAGTTGTAGCGTAACTCGTTATTATCTCAAAATTGAAATCAAAGACAAAATTGAGATCATCCAACGAAATACACTTTTAAAAACAATACAAATCTAGGAAAATTCCTAGATTGCAGAAACTAATCCATATAATTAACTAATGTCAACCAGCCCAAGCTAAAATAAAAATAAAAAGAACATCAGGTCCACCTTAAAAGCTAAAATATTATAAAATGACACTTAATAAAAACTAAATTAAAAAAAAAGAACACACACCTGCACGCACCAACACACACGTGGAGCGACGATTCGCAACTGTTTTCCAACAAAAAGGCGTGACGGGTCAATGATTAAGAAAATATTGAGGAGAGAAAGAGAGAACCAATAAAACCTCAACTGGAATGTCCGGAAAATACGTGAACCTTAGTGATACTTATCTTCAATAATATTCCAGAGACGACATGATCGTTACCAGGAATAAAACAATACGGTAAATGATCATTGCAATAATGCAAAATGATTTACAATAGTAATAAAACGTGCGGACAGTGCCTGAAATATGGTGAGACTTGTGAGTCCGACTCCCGTAAACGCGACTTCTTAAATCACTGATTATAACTTGTGACAAAAGTCCTAGTGAGATAACAACAACAGCAGCAGCAACAGCAGCAGCAATAGACACAGCAGCAACAACACCGGCAGCAGCAGCAACAACAACAACAACAACAACAACAACAACAATAATAATAATAATAATAATAATAATAATAATAATAATAATAATAATAATAATAATAATAAGAAGAAGAAGAAGAAGAAGAAGAAGAAGAAGAAGAATTAAAAAGTACGAAAAGTCCTGCCAGGTTGTAGATTTTGCAGTTCCATCAGACCACTAAGGGAAGGTCAAGGAGACAGAGAAGCGGAGCAAATACATGGAACCACAGGATCCATAGGCGCAAGCCGAACATATAAAAACTGCTAGAGATAGAACACAAATAAACATCACCTGTAATCATGAAAACTGAAACTGTGGAATTGTAAGTTATCCGCCCTTACCTTCCTTTTTTGTGTCGCACCAAACAAGTGAGGAGAATCAAGGAGGGTAGAAATAATGAGGAGAGAAAGCACTAACCTGACTTCCACTGGATGAATGCAAAGAGGGATGGGACCTTCAGGAGGCTTACTGCCAAGCAAATCACCATCAACAAGAAATCAATTGTAAACTGATATTGCAACAATACAAACTAATTTAGAAGTGGTCCCTTCGGTCTTTGACAGACTATGGATACCCACGAAGGGGGTGACTGTGGGTGACATTTTTTATGGCAGGAGGTGCGCAATCTCCAACCACATCTCTCCTGAGTTGACATTGTCAAATACCAGAGCAAATGAAGTGTATGTACAGGACAACTGGAAGCGAATACTGAGATAAGCGGAGATCACATACAGCGCCTAGAATTCCCAAATTGTCACCCATCTGGTATTTACAAGGTTCAACGTTGCTTAACTTCGGTGATCTGACAAGAACCGGTGTGTCAACGCGATTATGCCGTATAACTATAAATTATATAATTTATAAAGGTTATTGAAATAGGTAGTGAGTACTGGAAATCTGGGGTGCGTTGTTGTCACTCAGAGTCCAGGGAACCCCGTATGTTGTTGGCAGAGAGAAATCTCTGATGATGACCCGTGTAAAAGCTCCTAATGAGTAATAATATCATGACTGACAAAGAAGAGAGATATTAAAGAAATACATGACGAATAAAAAAAAAATTCTAACAAAGGAAGGAAGACTGAGAAAACAAAAATACATATCTGAGAAATACAAATAAAACAACTTTTCAAAACAATAAAAGCCAGTGATAAAACCACTAGCAAAATGCTGAATGACCGAAAATTCATGAAAGAAGCGCTTCGGGAAATTAAAAAGAGAATGGAAATTGGGATGAACGAAGAAACACCAAAAACGATCCCTAGAAAACCGGAAAAATGGAAAGCATAATGGCATGACGGTATACATGGATTCTGGTTTTAAAATTTCACGACCAAACAATCCGTGGCCATTTGGCCGGGAGCCAAATTTAGTTTCTATTCTGATACAGCATTTTATCTTTTATCTCCTTTAACAGTTAAGAAATCCTTCTAAATAGAGGCAATTTTTATTTTTTGTTCTAATCACAAATTCCCCAACTTGTGGAGCTGGATTTCTTTCCTAATTAACAACCGCCCTGGTGTCTAACTCTACCCTCGTTGGGAGGGGACAACTAAATATGGAATAAGCAATACCTCATGCGATCTACATACAAAATTGACATGAAGATGAAGAAAGGGATAAATAAAAGAACAAAAGAATAAAAGAACAAAAGAACATGAACAGAAAACTCGAACGAGAGCGATCCAAACGAACTACAGTTTGATAACCTGCCTATCACCGATATGGAAAATGTTAACACTTTCATAAAAAGGAACAGAACGGATGCTGGAAAGCGACAAGATAGGCATTGACCTCAATCATGGATAATTGAATGCTTCAACATGTACAAAATATTTGACAAAACTATGAACGTTATTTAGAAAACAATAGAAACACCGACACAGAAATTAACAAATGGAGGGCAACTCCTAACAAAGACAAATACAATGAGATCCATTTTTCAGTGAGGATCTCTCAATACTACTTTATATCATAACTAGCGGGGGTACCCGGCGTTGCCCGAGTGTTTGTTTCCGGGACGGGGGGGGAGTTTTAAAAAATGTTATGGTAGGTAAGTAGGAAAGATTCAAACCCGGAGTCATGAGTAAAAGTAGGAAAATAAAGTGTGAAAAAAAAAAACAAAAAAAAAACATCTGCAATGTTAACAGTTCGGCCACCAAGAAAAGTCCATTCCAGTTGTTTAGGAAAAAAAAAACAAAAAAAAAAAAACGACTACGGTAGGTCGGCGCGAACGTGAAAATATAATGCGAATTGTCCAGCACGCTAACCACTACGCCACAGAGCACTGCAGCTTAGTTTAGTGATTTTAAATAACTTCACATGAAAGAACTACGAAGCCAAACCGGTGTTCTCTTCTCAACTGTTCCTTGTGAACGATCCCCAAACGGTGTTAAGTGGTGGCAGGGGGAGGAGGAATTTATTAGAGAGAAAATATTTTACCACTTCCATTGATCTTAACCGATTTTGGCCGTGACTTCTCAGCAGAAAAAGTATAGAAATCTAAGATTATCGAGGAATTTGAGAAATAATAAGCCTATAACACACCTCAGATATTGTTCTGCCGTTTGTGCATATTATATTTGCATGAACTATCTTGATTTTTAATCCTATTAAGGTCAAAATCAGACGTGAAAAAATGAGTTCATTTTATTTATATAGAGAAGAAGAGAAGATGATGATCCCAATCATCAACTTACTGAGAAGGTGCAACGCCGGATAACAATACACAGACAAAACAGAAAACATTAAACAACCTCATGTATATGGACAACTTGAAATTATTTGCAACAGTCAGACGGGGCTAAGCATCTTATAAATACAATCAGTTTATTCACTCATTATATTCGAATAAAATTTAGAATGTTAACATCAATTCAAATATCAGCGCGTTATGTTGCTAGTCTTAGTAATTTCTATAAATACTATTATGTCATGAATTCTTCAGTATTGCTTAAACTATTCCCAATTTTCTTTTGTTTCAGGTCGTTTAATTCGTGAATTTTTATCAATTTGCGTATAAAAGAACTTATGATGAATGATAATCCTCTAATAAAAACAGTTCCGAAAAACCTGGAGAAAATACAAAGAGAAATCGGAATAAATAAAAGTAGGACATCATATAAAACACAGCATTGATGAAGTATTATGAAAACACCCTCTAGTGCGGAAAACAACTTACATAAGCAGTTTGTAAACGTAAGTACAAGCACATAAAAACACATAACGAAATCCAGGACAGTGCAAATTTATGAATATTTGAAAATCATATAATATGACATCCATTCTTCCTAACACTACACACGCAAGTACATGTTATGTTCCCAACACTAGTTTGTGACTGAACGCGTGATTGTGAAGGGCCACAAATGCAAAGAGCAAAAAAAAAAAAAAACGGAGTGCCAAACTCAATTATCTCATTAAGTAGGAAAAAGTACGATGCGTATTCAAAACCTAGGGTAACTTCCACTAAAATTTAGAAGAACCCCAAACGAACGTTTTCAACAGTAAAATAATGGTAAATGGATGTTGCCAGGTGATAAATTTGATTTGCAACGGTTATCGTAAACAGTACTGGAAACTCCGTGAGAGTTGTTATCACTCAGTCTTTAGGGAACACCACCTGTTTTTTCCAATGAGCGAGTAAGGAATTATAATAATCAATTAATAGATAAATAATAATAATAATAATAATAATAATAATAATAATAATAATAATAGGAAAAGGACTAGTTAGCATAAAAGACTGTGCTTCCCTCCCCAAATATGTGAAAATAAATAACACACAATACAGAAAGAATAATCATTACGGCATGAGACAATATAAAAATAAGAAAGTCAGAGAATGAGGAGTCTAAAGATAGAACTAGAAAAGAACAATGGGAAGAAAAACAGCTACACTGGCGATTTATACGGGTGAATTACTAATAACAGCTGCCCAAGATCACACGATCAGAATAAACTATATCAGAGCAAGCATCGACAACACACATACACAATGCAGACTCAGTGGACAAAAGGACGAAACTATAAGCCACATAATAAATGAATGCAGCAAACTAGCTCCAAAAGAATATAAGAATAAACATGCCCATGTGGGGAAAACAGTACACTGAGAATCATCCAAACAACTGCATCTTGAACAACCGGACAAATAGAACAAGCGCAAATCAGTAGCAGTACTTGAAAGCGGAAACCATAAAATTTGATTGGATATGGACGCAAAAATAGATAAATCCGTCCAAGCAAGGAGATTAGATATCCTAATAGTTAACAAAAAGGAAAAGTTCTGCCAAATCGCATATTTTGCCGTTGCAGAAGACCACAGGTTAGATATCAAGGAGACGGAGAACTTGTCAGAAAGCTGAAAAAGATATAGACGATGAACACCAATAATCGTAGGAGAAGTAGGAGGAATCCTAAAAAACTTTGAAAAGAAGCATGGAAAAAACTTTAATCCGGAGATGGCGCAGAAGGTACAATGGATAGCAAAAATGAAAACGGCTGAAATGTTAAGAAAAAAAGACTGGAATGCGGAGACTAATACACATGAGCTACAAACGCCAACCGGCCATATAGAAACTGAAACAGAACAAAACAAAAGATAGAGGAGCAACATATGGCACCAAGAAAACTAAAAACTAAAACTGTATAATCGTAAGTTAACTCAGTCATACCCTGTCTCCCAATAAAGTGTAGTGCCGGCATCAACTGATACAGCACCAAATAGTCGAGAATAATCGGGCAAAATGGAAAGTTCGAGAAGAAAGCATTAAGCAAGCTTCCAATGGAAAAGATAGCTGGAACCTTGTGGAACATTATTACCACCTGAATTCCAGTGATTATAAATGATCAATGCCACCAAGAAGTCAATAGCAAACGGCTGTTTCAATTATACAAATTCATTTGCAAAGATCGTCGAAAGAGGTGGAGAGTA
>NC_136484.1:70344284-70361784 GCF_053919585.1 Euprymna scolopes | reverse complement strand
TTGACCCCTTCCTTTACTTAAAAATTCGCCATAAATCACAAATGTTAATGAAACTTTCCATATCTCTCAAATAATGATCAGGAAATGTAATTTTTTTATCTGACTCTCAGTGGAAATGTATTATTTTGTTTAAACAAAAAATAATTTTATGATTTTCAGTAGTAAAAAAAATGCATAAATTTATTTTTGCTTTTTTATGAAAATAAAGCATCGTAAATTTTAACAATTAAAAAAGATGTGATTTTTAAAGGAACATTACGAACAAATCCCCTAAATTCCTTAATAATGAATTCGATATAACTCGTAAAAAAACACTAATTTCTCGAACTACCGATACAATCATTGAATTAAGCATTGTTTATTTAATATTTGCACGCCAAAAATTATAATTGAAAAAATATTTCTACTTTTTTTTAAATTACAGGTTTCGCATAATTTTTGTGTAAAATTCTAATATTTTCCTTGCTTTTATGAATGTGAAACTTTCAGCGTAACATAATTTTTATATAATCTTGAAAAAAAAATTAAATTTAAAAGCAGGAACATAGAAAAATAATTAAATTAAAAATGGTAAAAATCATACAAACGTTCACGACAGGAATGTACGGATGTACGGCTGGGAAAAAGAAAAGAAAACCAACACCATACCTCTCTTTAACAACATGATGATATTTTACGACAGCCTTTCAACTAACTTCCGTATAATCCATCTTTAGAGACTTTAGTTTTGTTGACATTCTCGCTTTTGGAAGCTTATTAAACTATTTTTGTGCAAACAAGGCGTGTTTTTTTTTTAATTTAATCCAATATCTTAGGATTTTACTAATTATCATTGAAATAGACCCAGAAAACAAGTATTTATCGTTCAAAGAATTTTTACAATGAATTTATTTAACTTCAAAATTTAGATGAATTATTTAGCTCATCGTGAAAACATTTTTCATAACTTTTTTTTCACGTGTACAAATATATTTTTTAATTAACTTTAGTCTTTAACCTTTCAAATACAATAAAAAATAGTCGGAATCCTGCAAAAAAATTGTGATGAATCGGCTTTCAAATCTATGTCCTCCTATTTTTATTACACCGTGTTTGCCCGTACCTACTATTATTCTTAGAATAGAGGAATATTTGATGTCTATATATCATTAACTATCTCGAGCAAAAGAATATTTTACCTATCCTAGAACGGGTATTTCGTAACACATGTATGGAATAATTGTACATTCCCTAAGACAGGTAATTTACAGCATGTATATGAAATAATTTTACATTCTCTAGGACGGGTAATGTACAACACATATTTAAAATAATTTTACCTGCCCTGGGACGGGTGATGTAAATACATATATAACAAATTTAACGTACACTCCACAGGTATTGTACACCATATATGAACTAATTTCTCTTCCCACCAACAACTAATAAAGCTGGTCATCATTGTGTTTTTTCTCCCACCAAAACCACCACCGATACTATAATTTAAAACGAAAAGTTATCATTTCTGGAAGATGACTCAGCGGGTTTTCAAAATTAATACATAAGTATTGACATGGTTAGTGATTAAGCAACCTGTTCGTCACCATAAATATCAACATGTGTTATTTTCTTTCCCCACCATCGACACAATAATTTTAAGGAAATAATGTCATTTCTGGAATATGACTTTCCAAACAAATACATAAATAAATTGTCATGGCTAATGATTAGGCTACTCTTGCTTCACTATATAATTCGATATTACGATTTCTCATCCCACCTAATCATTGACAGTTGATTTTTTTGAAAAATGACTGATGATTCACTAGGTTTTCTAAATTAATACATAAATACATTGATGCGGTTAGAGATTAGGCAATCCCTGCTTCAATATGAACTTCAGTAATGCCGTGTCCCCCAACCCCAAGTCAACACCATAATTTTAAGAGAAATAATGTCATTTCCTGAAGATGACTCAGCAAATTTTCCAAATTTAATACAATTTAATTGCCACGGTTAGGGATTATGCAACACTTGCTTCACAATTTTTTTAAAAGATTACTGGGTTTCATTTCTTCCCCACCACTAGCACTATAATTTTAAGAAATATTATGTCTATTTTGGAAGATATCACAGCAGGATTTTTCTTTTCCTTTTTTAAAAATCTTTTTTCTGTTTCTTTCATGTTTTCTTTCTTTGTATTTCGTTTTTTCATTCAGTCAACGTTTCTTGCTTTCGTTCACTACTTTATCTTTTTTTTCTGTCTTCCATTCTCACAGAATTCCTTTACTTCATTTTATTTATTTCTATCGGTCAATCTTTCTTTTTTTCTTTCTTCCTTCCTTTTTTCTGTATTCCTTTCACCATTAAGCGCATCTTTAAATCTAGCTTATTTAATTTTTGCATCAATTTTGTTCTTTCTTTTCTTCTTTGTTCTATTTTCATTTATTCACCCCCCCCCCTTCACTTCGTTTTTAAATTCCACTTTTGCATTCATATTCTTTGTTTGTTTTTTTAAAGTAAATCTTTGAAGTTTGCACATTTCTTTCTTCTTTCAATCTTTTTTTCTACAATTATTAACCAAATCTGTAAATCTTACTTTTATGAAATCCCCACAAAATATCAATTTCAGAAATTTAACAACATTCACATTTCTTAAAGGCAAGGTCTCTCAAGAATAAGTTTTCTATTTTTGATAAAAGAATGCAATGTTTCTTCTTTAAGCACCTTTTACCAATATTTTTTGTTGTTTGATTATTTATTTTGCATAATCCCTCGCCATTGATCAGGAATAGATGAGCATTTCTGTGTATTAAGCCTTTCACACTATGGATCCCATATTTCCATTTTTATTCTAACTTTTTAGTTTCTATACTTTTTAATTTTTAAGTCAAAAATAAATAAAATAGAAATGAGTGTTGTCTTTGTTGCCTATTGATCTCTGTCATGAACGTGGACCATACGATATTGTTGTAAAACAAACCATAATATGAAATTAATTTCATTATCGAATTTTTCGTTAAATTTTATTATGAAAATCTTGTGTTTGACATTGATTCTTTTTTATTTACTTCTTTTTTCTTTGTTAGTTTTAGTCTCTTATTCAATTTTGAATTTATCTTTTATTTGTCATTCTTTATGTTTTATGTTTATTATTAATCTTAAAAGTTGTCATTTTTATCATATTTTATTTCATTTCTTCATTTCATGTGTCTTTATTTTTATTCTTTTTTACATTCTTTTTCATTAGTTTTTCATTTTATTTCATTTTTTCATCGATTTCATTCTTTTTATTTGTTTTCATTCGCTTTTATTTTATTTTATTCTTTTTCATTCGTTTTCCATTCCATTTTATTTTTTTTCGATTTTGTAATTTCTTTTTCATTCTTTTTCGTTTGTTTTTCATTCTTTTTATTTATTTTTCATTATTTTCTATTATTTTTATTTTATATTTTCATTCGCTTCCAATTCCTTTTCATTCTATTTTATTATTTTTGATTTTTAAAATTCTTTTTCTTATTATTTTTCATTCTTTATTCAGTCTGTTTTATACATTTTACCGCCCTTTTTCTTGATTCTTTTGATTTGTTATTTTTCATTTTTTAAATTTATTTCATTCTTTTTAAAATTTCTTATTAGTTTCCCTTTTCTCATTTATACTCTTGTATTTCACATTCATTAGTTTTTGGTCCCCCGACAAAAGGAGGGTGGACCTGTAAATTCACCCTTGTTCGTTCCTCCGTCCGTCTCTCCGAACTTTTCTCAATAACTACGCCTTGGATTTAAAAATTTGTTTGCACAAACATTAAACATGATATGAGTAAAAAGGTAACAGAATGGATTTCCGGGAAAACCGGTTGCCCCCTTAGGGGTGCCTTTCGGGTTAAAATGGTTAAAATTGACACTTTTGTGCTTATTTAAAAAAAATTGATACCTTGGATTTTATAAAACTTTCTGAAATTTTGTAACTACCTGATTTATATATAATTTTATTTGTCTATACGTTGCGATAACTCTTGGATGTGCTCCAGGGGCTCTTTTAAGGTTAATAAAACCGCTCCAGTTTTGGGACTATTTTACCATATTTATCCAAAATTTCCTATGTATGTCTATTTAGCAGTTTTGCAAGGTGGGAACTTTTGGGACTAAATGGGGGTGGGGAAGCAAATGATTGACCTCGTTATTTCTTTTTTTGCATGGTGCAGAACTCAAATTTACATATGTTAAGGCCTAAAACTGCACATTTTGTTCATTTTCATTAGGATTTGACGTCCCCTGGGGACTTTGGGGGCTAAATGGGAGGGGGGTGCTTTCATTTTTTTTAAGCCTCGTTCACTGTGCACTCACGGGGGCCCATGCATGCTTCACTTGTTTTTATTTCTGTCACGTTCTATGTTTTATCTGTTTCCCCTTCTATGCGCCGAAACAAATGCATAAGGGGCTACTGTGAATAAGGGCATGCTAAATGAGCAGTTATGCAATGAGATGCTAATTTACTTTACGTTTAAATTTCTGTATATTAGAACAGTTGGGGAAAAGGAAGTAAGGCAAGGGGTCCGAGAAAACAAACTATTGGAGTAAAAAGCCTTCCAGCATCACTAGATCTGTAAAGGGAACCTTGCCGATTGTCGAATAAGTTGAGAGATATTTACAAGTTCAGCAAGTTCGTCGGGGCACATTCCATTCAAGTAATTGTAAATAAAGAACGTGGATGACATGACAGCGATGGGACAAAAGCTGAAGCTTGCTGAGCAGTGCGGGACATATTAGATTCGGTGCATTTTATGGATGCTTTCCAAGACGGAATAAACTAGTTGTTAGTGTACCAGCTGAAATGTGGTCAAATTGTTACTTTGTTGAAATATAGGATACTGGCAGGAGTGATAAATTTTCTAACTCGGTAGACAGAATCCATCTCCTTATCAGAAGACTTGGCAGCATCTTATTTTCTACCAAATTAGCAATTAAACTCCCCTTTTTAGTAATATGTTTTATTTATAACAAACATATCGATTTAATTTAAATACTCACTAAAGGGCGATAATAACTTTTAAGAAAGTAAAAAAATTAGCACTTCTACTCAGTAATGGCTGACGAAATGAGGACAACATACGCCCACGAAGTAGATGAAGTAATTCAAATCTTGTCGGTAGCTGAATACTTGATGCTTTGCCAGGGCTATCAAGGGTATTTTTTTATCGTAACACCATAACCACGGCTTAAGAGAACCTCATCTACCATCGAGAGGATAGAAAGCGCCAGTTTCTCTACCTGGTATTTTTTTTTTTACACAGTGATCACCACTTATCAAGGCCAGGAAGCCACTCAGATATAGAGTGGGGGAAATTTTTCACAGTGGATTCAGCTAGACAGGTGTTTTTTGTGAAAGATTGGCGAGGGGGGGCCAGAGATTGGAGTTCAGACGAGCACCTGCCACGAAGTCTATTTTGTACTCTGTCAAGGCAGGATAGGCTGTTTTTAGCAGCTCATGTCAAGATATGGCAGCAGTATTCCATCCTTGGACGTACTTGGCTTTTATATAGATAGAGAATTGCATCAGTAGTGAGATATCTTCTGGAGCGGTAGAAGGATCCCACCATCTTTCCAACGACCTTGGCAACAGACTTGATGTACGTGTTCCATTTCAGAACAGGAGTAAAGGTCAAACCCAGAAGCTTGTCAAAACACGGGGCCTCACCCAGACGAGAGCCATCCATCACAATTGATGCCAGATGGGGATCAGAGCGTTGATGATGTAAGGATAGGAGTTTGGTTTTGGATGCATTAAAGGTAACCAGCCACATCTTCCTCCACTGAACCACGCGCTCCAGATCAGAGGAGAGAGAATCAGAGAGAACTTTGTCATTTACAGCCTTTGATGTGTTGCCGTAGATGGTCGTGTCATCAGCATAGATGTCAACGAATGATTTAAGTATGTGTTTAGGGAGATCATTGATGTAGATCAGGAAGAGAGTTTGGCCCAGGATTGACCCCCGAGGGACTCCAGTATTTATATTGCAGGCCTCCGATTTTTGTCCATCTACCACTACTCTTATGAGCCTATCGGAGAGAAATGATTTAATGATTGAGAAAACATTTCCAGTTATACCGTAGCTGGAAATCTTGTGAAGTAGACCCTTATGCCATACCTTGTCGAAGGCCTTTGATATGTCAAGAGCAATTGCCCTAGAAAGGAAGCCTTTGTCAAGAGATTCACTAATCCTGTGGGATATAACCGTCAGCACATCTGCGGAAGATCTTGCAGAGCGGAAACCATATTGTGTGTCACCAAGAAGGTTATTCCTGCTGAGGTAGTTTACCTCGCAATACATACAGCGACTCGCCTTCCCAAATGGTCACCCATCTGATACTGGCCATGCTCAAGGTTGCTTATCTTTGCTGATCTGGCGAGAACTGGTGTGTCAACGTGATTGTGTGACAAGATTTGAATTACGCTACAAACTTGTGTAGTAAGTTCAATCTCGCCTACAGCCGCGCTGGATGGATGGATGGGTGGCTAGAGTAAATTAAGAATTCAGTTCGAAATTTGGTATAGATTCACATGTTCGATTATAAAGTATCGAATTATAAGTTCGAACAGATTCAACTTGAGCAAATCGTCAGCAGAAGCATTTTGAAAAAAACAAAAAAGTCAAAGATGAAAACAATCGTCTGAATAATTTAAATAATACAAAATACATATTTTAGTTTATTCATTTTCCATTGGCATTATCGCTGTTTGTTTTTTTTTTTTACTTTTAAAAGTATCCTTTGATAATGATATAAATCTATTTTCCATCTTTCTAAAATCGCTATAACAGTTACATTTTCTTTCTCGTTTGTTTCCAAATCTGTTAAAATTACATCGGCGTTTTCAACTAATTTTCATTTTGACGCTTGACCAGCTGAGCCGCGCTTAACTTCTGAATCTCGCAAACCTTTTTCATATTTATCTTTATTTGTACTTTCAGTATTTATTTATTATTAATTTATTCTTATTAATTATTAGACTTAATTCGTGTATTCTTTATCCTTTGATGTAAACAAGTACCGTTTTCTATTTATTCTTAATCCGACGAATGCACCATTTTATTATTAAACACTGAGGCATGCGCCGTTTTTATTATGCGCCAAAGCCATCAGTTAGCATATCACACTTTCAGAGAACATGCTCGTTGGTCTGTCACAAGTAACCTATTTTTTTACCTGTTTTATCCAATATCTTCGGTAATCTATCGTAATTGTATAAAAAATAGCATTTTCCCCGGTCTACCACAATTACGTTTCAAATAACATATTTATTGGCTTGTCACGTTTAAGATTGAAATAAAATAGCACTTTCGTTGGTCTATCACACGTGCTAAAAAAAAACATGCTTAAGTTTGAATTATTACGTTTATGAATCTGTCACATTTCAAACAATATTTAGTGGTTAGTAACACTTAAGATTGAAACAGCATTATCGCCAGTCTGTCATGTTTTCTTTTTCAAATAACATATTTGTTTGTTTGTTTGTCTGTCACGGTTAAATTGGAAATATAAATTTCGTCAATCTCTTATGTTTAGGTTTAAAATTGCATGTTAGTTGGTCTGTCATGCTTAACTGTCCAGAGTCTGCCACGCTTCAGTTTCAAATATTATGTTTGTCTGTCAGGATTACAGCTGAAATATAATTTTCTTCTGTTTGTCGTATTCATGTTTAAAATAGTATTCAATTACTCCATCTCCTCTCTATAATATACTCTTTCTGATCTCGGTCACATTTGATTTAAATAATAATTTTACAAAGTGTATTCCAAATGTAATTCTTACTATGTATTTGTTTCGCCCGAATGGATCAAATTATATTTTTAGAATGACTGTACTTATGAATTCATGACCTGAAAGTTTCAGCTCTCTGTTGCAGATATTGACCGTGCGAGACTCTAAGAAAACAACGCTTGCCATAGACATGCGTCAGAAGCCGAGCTGTGTCATTGAATTGCTGGCAAAAGTGCGTTGAAGATGGTGGTGACTGTGTAGGAAAAATAAATTTTCCAGTATAAAAGATCGCTCGTTTTAATGGTACAACTCCCGCCTAAGTAGCTCTTTAATTTTTGGAGTTAGGAAAAAAATACGAGGATTTATTTTTGGAACGACACTCTTAGGTGAATTCACAGCAAAATTCATCTAGCTACAACTACTGCTAAGAAGTTTCCCGTCTTCTTTTGTGTACATAAACCCAAACAGAACATCCATAAACAGAGTTTCATTCGAAGAACTTCCTATCTATGAAACGCAATACCGTAGGGTTGCCTTCCAGCTGAATACAACGTGGCAATTTTCAATTCCAATGTTGGCAAATACTTGTCGAGCTGCGCCCCTAAGTTTGATAATTGCACACATCCCTACTAATTCTCTCATAGTATTGGTAATTGTTCAACTGACAATCTCATTACTTCTTATCCTAGAGTGGTCTTTAATTAGAAGTATAAACCTAAAACACCCATTCTTGTTTAACAACATTATTCTGTTCTTCTTTCTATTAGACAGAAAAAAAACCTAACGTCTTTTGCAATAAAAATGCTTTTGCTTTCTAACTTTTGCAATTCCTTGTTAAAAATACATCGTAGTTCCATCATTGTTTCACTTCTATCTTTACCAACTGAGCCGTCTCTTTTTTTAATCTCTCAAACTTTTGACATCTTTTCATTATTTCACGCTGAGTGTTTCGTATCGCAATTCTTTCCTTATAATCCTTTCTCCCCCTCTCCTCCTCTACCCTCTATCTTCCCTTCTCCCTTTCTCTCCTCCGTACTCATCTTTTCCTCTCTCCACTTTTTCAAGTTTCTGGTTGGCTGTCTGTTTCTCTACTTTCACTTTCAATTTCACTATCTCCCCAGCCTTACCTCTCTCCACGCGCCTCCATCCTTTAAGCGCACTGCTCGTCACTGCTGAGGCAGCACACATTTCGCGGCTGGCAAAACCAAGACACAAAAAGGAAGTAGCGGTGGCAGTGGTTTCATAACAGGTGCTTTGTGCCATGCAGGGAACGCACCAACTCCGTCACACGAAGGCAGCCAGGCAGTCAGACAGGAGTCTCCGTAACACGTATAACCTTCCTCACCGGCGAAATACATGAGGCAAAACAGTCGGATGCGGTGGCCGGAGATAGGAATATACCGTCGAAAGGATATCGGCACACACAAACACACACAGACACTCACTAATATATACATGTATATATGTATATACATATAAATATATAAATAGATACATGAAAACTGAAGAAGTCGCGGATATTATTTGTTAAATATACATATTATTGAAAATTATATACATATATATATGCACTCAGATGAAAGCTTACATATATTTTAAGTATAGATATATATTCTTTATTTTTGCAAATTAAAAAGTACCAAGAAAAAACGTTAAAAAGAAAATATTCTTACATATACAAACTTTTAATTGTTTATTTAGCATTTGCATTTTTCCTATTTTATGAAGATCATAATTATCTAACTGAATATAAACATATTTTTTCAGATTTGCACAGACGCACACAGACACACAAACACAAAGACATAGCCACCGATATTATCTTATATATATAATATATAATATATATATATATATATAGATATATAATATATAATATATACATATATATATACATATATATATATATATATAGATAGATAGATAGATAGATATATAGATATATAATAAATGACGAAAAGCTACATTATATTTTGTTATTTTCCAATTTAATTTCTTCGGTAATTTGTCGCATTTTCAAGTAGCTTATCCAATGCAACAAACATTATTCTTATAATAAATGCCGTAAAGAAACTGCAGTATATAAGCGTAAAACTATGTCTTATTTCAGTAGATAAGTAAAATTGCTCCTAATTAAAAAAAAGAAATTTGAGTATTAGCAATATGAAACAGAAGCAAGTCACATAATTGAACGAGAAGTTATTTGTGTAAAAAAAGCATGAAAAAAGAAGAATACCAACTTCAATTTTTGTTTGAGAAATTTGTGTCTTAAAATTTGTGTTTTAAAAGTATGCGTGTTTGGTATTACTAAATATATTGTGAAAAATTGATTACAATAAAGTAGAAACAAGAAAAGAAAATTTTACTCTCTGAATAAACGCTTACTAATTATAAAAATACATTAAGATAAAGGATACTAAATAGTATAGAGTTAAAAAGTATATATACATATATTTATATATATATATATATATATATATTTATATATATAAATATATATATATATTTATATCAACGGAAAAAACTAAAAGAGTAGACAAGTAAATAAAGAAGAAAACTTGTACAATATTACATGTAAAATCATCTAATTATATATGTGTATATATGTGTGTATTATTTATTTATGAATTTTTTTCAAGTACTAATAATAATGTACCCTGAAGAATGTTTCATTGACCGAAACCACGCAATATTGGGCCATTAAAATGACAAAATAACTGCAATGTCTTATTTATATTTATATTCTTATTTATATTTTCATTTATATTTTCAATAGTATTTAGCTATTGTAGCCTATTAAATCATATATATATATATATACATCTATATATATAGTGTATGTATATAAATATATATAGTGTATATATATAAATATATATACACTATATATATATAAATATATATACCCTATATATATAAATATATATAGTGTATATATATAAATATATATAGTGTATATATATATAAATATATATATAATGTATATATATAAATATATATAGTGTCTGCATATATATATATATATATATATATATATATATATATATATATATATAGCGTATAACGAAAACAAAATTTAAGTACCGGTTTTATCTACTTATGTTCGCCATTTGATCATCTGTAAACGCCTTAAAGGTGAGATACCCGTGTAAAGCGACACATCTCAACAAACTTACCTGGAATAAGAACGAACACTGCTGACCATTTAATCAAGGTAAAAAATATCTGTCCTTATTTTCACATTCTTGTAGATATTTACAAAAAGTCTATGACCCCTGCGCGACACACACACTCACACACACACACACATACACATACACATGCACGAACACACACAGGCTCACATATACCTGGATTTATTGATTGATTTGATTTAAGACCCGATATCGATTTATCGATGAATAAAGTTAAAGAAAGCAATGAGGGGTTTCCGCTGGCGACCTTTCTGCCCGATCTCCGGCCCTACTGCTCTGTTTCTTCCGAATCTATCACTATGAATGTTTTACAATTATAGTTCGAACGTCAAATGCTGTGTTTACACGTGGTCATCGATTGATCGGTATCGATTAATTTGATTGTGTTGTATTTGTATGTTTGTGTGAGGTCGCTTTTTTAAATTCATTTCGGCGTTCTTTGTATGTGCGGGGGTGAGGTGCTAAAGTTCGCATGAGTGGGCGCGTGCGTTTGTCTATGCGCCTATGTGGGAGTGACGATGGGTGTGTTTGTGTGTATATGAACGAAAGACAATATGTAGAATTTCTTCAAACATCTACCTCTAGTTGTATAGATCATGTAGATAGATATATTAATGAAGACTTCAAAAGAGGAAAGCAATTACGTGGACAGTAAGGAGAGGAAAATAACAGATGTGACCCACTCTGTGTGAAGAGAGAGAAACTAATAAAGAGTGATATATATATATATATATATATATATATATATATATATATATTTACAGAGTGAGAAAAAGTAAATAAGAGAAAAAGAGAAAAAGAGAAAGTTATCTAACTACATCTATATATTGTATGTATATGCCTTAGAGAGAGAGAGAGAGAGAGAGAGAGAAAGAGAGAGAAAAAAGAGAGAAAGAAAGAGAGAGAGAGAGAGAGAGAGAGAGAGAGAGAGGGGAGAGAATAATAGTTTGTGATATTAGGTAAGGTTATTTTCTGGAATATAGTTAAGGAAACACTATTGGCTGCCGAAGAAAGACAAGTTCAAAGGCTCAGCTTTTGATGATAGTAATGTCTCCTTTTAGACTCACGGCATTCCTGTCCTGGCAAAATACGCAATACTTGTTGATTTTAATAATATTTGTATTGATCTGGGCTCAGCCAAGCTTTAGCCGTTACGGTACTCCTATATACCCGGCTGTTAAAGATATGGCCCAGGTCGTCTACAACACGAAAGGTCAATGGACTAACATGACCTATATGTTGGGCACCCGGGTGTTCTCAACTGGCCCGACAAGCTTAACTGCTGACTCCACACTCTCAACAGACATCAGCGCCTTTTTACCGGACATAGAGAACCATATATCCGCCACTGACCAAGATCTCAACACCAATCCTGTAACCCTTGACGATATGGTTTTGGAAGATAAAGAAAGGAAATGGACAGACAGCAGTTATGTTCACAATGAGGACATCGATGCACCTCGATCCTCGGTTGGGGATACCAACGATGAGGGTGAGGACAGCGATGTGACCCTGGTTAGGGAGAGTGGCGAAACAGAGCGCGCGGTTAAAGTTACGCAACATCGTCTTCGAGGTCGCAACGAATGTCCAAAAAGTGACATCGAACACGCCGAAGTGTTCAATTCGGATTTAAACGACCAGAAATCATTGGATTTACCTACGACGCTCTATATCGGAGGATTATTTGAATCCACGGATTTACAATCCCGCGGAAGGTCGGAGTATCACTCGGCCCAAATGGCAATAGGGCATATCAATGAAAACGGCGTCATCCCGGGTTACAAACTGAACCTCGTTTTCAACGAGACGGCGGTAAGTAAATCGTTTTCTTTTAAAAATATAGATTTTTAAGTGGTTTATTTTTCTTTTAATTATATCTGTGACTGCAAAAAATCATATTTTAAGAATTTAAAATAAATCTGCTAAAGAATGATGTACGGTTAAGAAATTTGTAGCAATTTAAAATTTCATCCTGAAAATGGAAAACTGTGTGTTCATAAAAACAACGAACTTTACACTCCATACCTTGATTCCGTCTGTCAAGGAACTTATAAATGCATCGCTTGTATTGTTTCTTTGTTTGTGTTTTAGATTGTGTTATAAAAGATAAGTCTAATGTTAATCTCTTCTTGTGATGTTAACCTAATGTCATCTGAAGGGTTTTGTAATACTCGAAACAAGTGATAATATGAGGAAGCTAGGCCAGGAGAATACACAGGATAGGACAAGATTTCCTAATACAAATTCTCCTAGGAGATATTTCTTTAGTAGTGCTGTATTAAGACGAGCATTATCATGGAAGAATATGACCCCCTTTCTATTGACTTATATAGGTTGTTTTGGGTTAACACGAGTGAGAATATTACAGGAAATTATGAATAACGATTTAAACTTCTGAAATAAAGAGTGATAAAGTAACCATCGTGATATGTTTAAGAGATACGAATATGCATAAAACATATAACAATGGTTGAAAATAGCCCGTCTATAAACCAGTAACAACTTTTGTTTCAAATTGATGAAATAGCTCTTTATCATTAGAGTAAATACCATCCGTACAAAACAAAACGAGTTTGCTTCGTTTCGAAATCAAGAAACAATCTGATGCATTATAGTGTAATTGACCACCGTAATCAATCGTATATTGCACGCAACTTAACTTACAAATCCTAATTTGGGGATATGTAGAAATATAAACACATTTCTTGCTTTTTTAAATTTTTCTCAACATCATAATACGTTCCATTTTATTTTTATTTTATGTAATCGCATTATAAAATTAGCCAACTAAGAAATACACGTAAAAAATGAATGACATTATTGTACATGTAAATAAAGTATCATGAATAATAAATAGGTTTCTAGCTTACAACAAACCTATTTCTAAAACAAAATTAGCACCTTGCTATATATTAATTGCTAATTTAAAGGTTCTGTCAATAATGTTGTGATTCGTCTTAATCATGTTGAAATCTCAAATTATATCGACGCTGATTCTTTGAAGTTCACTCTTGTTATAAATAAAAGTCCTGTTTGTGAATACAAGAATTATATGGATAGTTTCAAGTTAAGACCCATGTTATTACTTATGCCATTATTATATTAAGGCTTATGCTATTACTTATGTTGGCGAAATGATTCACCCTTTCTCTATTGCTTCTTGTGATTGTTACGTACGCTGATAAATGTCAACAATGTTTTGTATAGTGAACATAAAAAAATCCTTATTCACGTAAACCTCTCATGACACGAAATATAATTTCTAATTTTATTTCCGTTATTAATGTTAATGTTAGAATTTGAACTCGTCAATTTTATTTGAATTGCGTGAAATTAATTACCTGTTGACTATTGTGACACCAGGATCATGAAGTCGCGTACTCACCTGATCAGGACGATTCAACATCGCCTAGTTATGTTATGCGCAGGTTGACTTTATAGATAATACACTGACTCATTAGTTTGGGCGTCTTGTTGTATCTTGAATACTGATTAGATTTTGCAATGAAATAGTGATATGTATTTTACAATTGAATTTTTTTCGTTAATAACTATAATATTCTCTGTGTGATTTCACAAAATATTTCATATCAGATATGTTTATATTCATAAAAATAGCTGATAAAAGATATTACGTAAATTCAAACAGAAATGAAACAATATTTAACATATTTGCTTCATATTTGTTATATATGTAATATTATTCGTTCTTCATGTCAATTAGCCATTCATATGATATATATATGTTTTTGTCTTTTTACAAATGTATATATATATATATATATATATATATATATATATATATATATATATATATATATATATTAAGAACTCTATATGTAACATAAAGTGATGATTTAATTTATGTTGTGGCCGAATTAGTGTCCTAAACGACGTTCAACTCGCTAGAATATCGCAGGTCTTGTACTTCTTGAAATATGGCCGAACTTTGTGAATCATTGATTGATGTAAGAATTATGCATATTTACTATCGTAAAGTTCACGAAATTCTTTACAATCTTAATTGAGAATTGCACAAATTCGTTTCAGTTTTTTTATGAGACAACAAGACATACGATTATATTCCGCAATTCTCCGAAATTACTTTGGTCGATTGGGGATTTAAGGCGAGCGACAATTATAAGAGTTTTCTTGGGAAATAATTTCGTACTTCTTAAGATTACTTGAAATCATGTAAGAAGGCTTTGGGGATTATTAATTCAATAGAAATCAATAGCAGATGAGTTCACGCAAAGTCTTTAGATGTCAATCAATTATCGTCAGTCTAAGGAATTCCTATTCAACGAAAATGTTCATTCATGCTAAACTGTCATATGACCATTATTATATTCAGACATTTCAAGTTCCATTAACAAAACTCCACCCGGGAAGTGTATTTCATTATTATTAATTTATGGCTAATACTAAACATAAATCTTTGCAAAATGCCCTACAAATGCATCAAATTGATTTTGCTATGTAAGTCCTTAAGTATTTGGAAATATTAATTATAGTTTTTTTTATTGTTGGATGATGTTATTTATTTCTCATAGAAAATTGCATTTTTATTTTTATTATTGGTTTCTCTCTGGAATGTGCGTTTCTGGTCACCTACTGAGGCACATTACATAGATCATCTGCAAGAACTCTATGCAACATATTCATACACAGATCACATTTTACTCAATATTTCATCCGACTGTTTCCAAACAAAATGCTCATTTAATCTCCTCTGTAAACCATTTCAGATTTCAACTCATTCCACCTTAAAACATTTACTAGGATATTGCTGTTCCTAATCAGATTCGATATATTGTTCATGAAATATACGGAGCTGATCATCAGTTTCGTCGAAGATGAACATTAAACAAAAAAACTTAGCAAACGTTTTAATACTGAATAAAATTTGTTTATTTTAGCGTGTCTTTTTTACAACAGATCGTACACTGTTTTACAACAGTTTATTTTAGCGTGTCTATTTTACCTATATTCTTTGGAATTGAGAATTCGATTAATCATCGACGGTCAGTCTCTGATCGACACAGATCACCACAAAGGACTCAGAATTGTCTAGTCATATGCATCGTACTATGAGATTGGTACTGACGATGAAATTGTTTTGAGATAAACACATATACAAATACTCATAGTAAATAATTGCATATAATTAGATTATATGCACATGTGGTTACATATACTCATACATGAAGAAGGATTTTTGGTTCGAATGATATCTGCTATTAGAACAGTAGCAAAACTCGCTAGGAATCGAGCGACGAAAAGAAAACAGTGTTGTTTGGAAGAAACTGTTTACCATGTAAACTTGTATATAATAGTGTTTATCGGCTGTTTTCATTTGTGGGGTATTTTCTTTCGCGTCTGCAGATAATACCATGTTATCAAGAAATAATATACACCGTTTCGGGGCCTTTGGTATACCCAGGCATAAAAAGAAATTATTGCTTTGTACATTGCAAACGGCTATTAATGCGCCAGCACTATAGACACATTCGGATTTGAACTCAGCATCGAATGCCATACCAAATAAATTTACAAAGCCTGTTCGAAATCTAACAAAACAATTTTATGAGAGAAAAACCGAGATACTTTTACATTTATTAAGACGTTAGCATGGACCTCTATTTTATGGTTCGTTTTTACATGTTCTTACTGAATCATAGCCAGTCGTGTATTACGCTGTTAGGCAAAATAATATACTTGGTTAATATACTTTAAAAGTAAATTAATAAAAGTAAATTAATAAATAATCGAATGAATTTATACATGAATAAAACTATGCGAAATCAGTCAAAAAATAATCCGTTACTGGACAAACGTTCTATGAAGAATATACTGTAAAATGTAATTGATTATTTCAACATGTGAAGTTATTTCTGAACATTTTATGGCAGTTTATATTTATGTGTTTTGTGTCGTTACATCTTTTATTATTTTTGATTAAATTAAACGTTCAGGCAACCATCTTCTTACTAATAAATAAACGTGAATATTATGAACGAATGCACATAAATTTCTCACTAGATTGACAGCGGAATAAATATACTAATAATTGCAGTTTGTTCAAAGAAGATTGTTACAACCTTTCAAATAAAACTTCCGTGGAAAAAGCTTGCCATCTTGGTTAAAAACCACATTAATACTTCAAGCTAGCTGCTGCTGTTGCTGTTGTTTTCGTCATTTGAAAACGAGTTGAACTTTAGCAAATGTAAAAGCAACAAGAGAACGACGGATTCTGATGCTGATTCTTCCCGAATTACAGCAAGTTTTCCGTTAGCCATATATCTACTTTGTGGCAACCGAACCTACCAAGAGGAGGGATTGTTAGATATTAGAGGCAGAGATGCTGCTGAAGTTTTGTATGATGTCATTAGGCCATAAGATAACTACAAATAACCAGTAAATAAAGAATTCAATTTACTTATTATCTAAAGATATATGCTTTATAAATATTATTTAAAAATACTTCTATAAATATCATAATTAAATTCACTTGCAAAAAGAGAATTGTTGGCTTGTCTATAGTAAAAATATTATTAATAATTTTG
>NC_136484.1:70311784-70341784 GCF_053919585.1 Euprymna scolopes | reverse complement strand
AAGAACCTAAGCTCAATTTGTTTACACCAAGAGTATCATTTCATACACTAATGGTAATTTGTATATCACTTCCCAAATGCTCAACCTTAGATAAGGAGAATTATATATATATATATATATATATATATATATATATATATATATATATATATATATATATATATATATATATATATTACTCGTGAACCGTTGCCTCACACGATCTACAACTTTATATGCTAATTTAATTTCATAAACGACCACACGTCTCTTAATTCATATTCCTGGATATAAAATCTTTTTACTTCTATAGTATTAATCAAAACGATATAGACATTACGATTTTTTTTATAGTAATATAATTAAATGATATTTCAGCAGCTATGTTATAAAATATATAAGAAAACAAAGGAAAGAAATATTGATTAGCTTAGCTTTGGTTTAATAATATATGTGTTATGACGAAAATTATTACGAAAATGCAAACTATCTCACGACACATCACTATGTTAGGATATGGGATCGGGACTTAGTGTCTCACGAAGGAAAATAAATGTGCATTGCACATAAAAAATATAAATACCTACTAATTATCACCAACTGAAAACATTCTAGCAAGATAAATTGAAGATATAGAACGATCTAAAATGGCTTTCTTTTGAAAAAAAACGTATTCCAACTTAAAATATTGGAACGATATATGAGCTTGTTTTATTCTCTCGTTGGGTGATCATTAGGACTGTGACAACAGCATATTCTTTTCCTTATCTTTACTCCCGAGTGTGTATTTCTTGATATCGTATCTGCTTTTATACAGACTGATGTGGTTTTCGGTTAATTAACTGTGTTTAACTGTATCGGATATATACTCGAGAGTCAAAAACAACGAAAAGAATATGCTGTTGTCACAGCCATGGTAATCATGTTTTAATATGTAAAAGGGTAAAATATAATTCTATTTCGTGGCCGCTTCGATTTTGAAAAAGGAAGTTGATAAGCGCTGTTTATAAAAACACTCCTTCATAATTTATAGCGTGTGGGTTTGAATGGACTTTTAAATTTCACTAGATTGTAAACATTTCTGTGAGCGATTTAGTTAATTTTGTTTTACTAAGTTCTTGTGACAAAGTCGTAAAACCGCACGCAATCGCATAAAATATAGAACGTACAATCCAAATGTTTTATTTGATTGTTTGTAATTAAAGATTAAGATAAAAAAATTCCTGTGCTTTAATAATTAAAAAAAAAATAGTGGAAACAAATGATTAATTACTTTTGTCCCCGAAAACACCTGATCTAAATCATAATGTTTTTAGTGAATATGGTTTGCCAATTTCCGAACTCAAAATAGAAATCCACCACGAAGAAGACTTTTCTCTTTAACCAAATCAAGATATGCTTTATTAACATTGCTATTTTTTCCATATAAATTTAACATCATACCATCAGTAATATCTTTTCTAAGTTTTCGTATGCAGTAATCATAACATTCGTTTATATAGGTAAATTCTTTTATATTATGCGGGCTAAGCATGCATCACTCAACATTGAAATCACCTTTTCATTGTGATGCTTTTCTATCTTAGGCATTTAATCCGTGTTACTTATACCGAAGTATTGTTATTTAGTGATAACATTAATTTAATTAATGCTGGGAGCATTGGTCTTGCATATTAAATTAAATTGAGCCGTAAGAGACGTGTATTCATAGATAGTAGCTCACTCACTATATAGAAGCACTGTCAAATTCTATTATCTATGATGCCACAATTCAAGTCAAACATATTCTCGTAGCGAATGAATTGTTCTTAGTGTTAAACTTTCTGATAGAATAGATTTTTAATTCATTTTATTAGAAAAATTTTAAAAAATGTTTCCGTTTTGGTACTCTGATTTACATGACAACCGCAGGTGAAAAAATGGACCAAATAAAACTATTACATACTTTCAGCGCAGAAATCCGGCGTTATATTTTTTTATTTGAATAGCTCAGCGCTATTTTGTGCCAATCTCTGGTTGAACGTTTTACAACTTCTTTTTTAAAACTCTTGCCAAGATATTCATCAAATACAACTGTTATTTTAGTCCGTATTTATGAAGGCAGATAGCAATGCAGAAACCAGAAGAGTGGAAAAGAGTAGGAATAAAATTAAGCAATTAAAAATAATATTTGAAAAACAAAAACAATATTTTTCAATAGGTCTTTGACATATTGTATCAGTAAAAAAAAAAAAAAAGAAGATATTAATCCAATCCGAGATGGTGAAAAATTCTGTGATTTTTTTCGGGAAGAAAAAATAATTAAATGTTTTGTGTGCTATCCGTTTATCTTTAATGCATCTTATCTTCAGAGAGGCGGCCATCTTGGACATTGCATTTTCTTAGACATACTGAAGAATTGACTTTCAGGTTTATAAAGGGAAGTTTTTCTCCTGAAGTATCGAAAGATGTCCGAGCATTTCTGATTTTATTAATATTAACAGTAAGCATTACCTGTTATGATATAATATATAAAAGATTTATTGAAAATATCGTCTTCAATTGTTTATTTTGGTTTATCCCTCTTTCACAATTCCTATTTCTGCATTGCCACCAGCCTTTATAAATGCCTACACAACTATTTATCAGCAATGCTTCAAGAAAACTACTATTCATTTTTATGTTATTTCTATCTTTTTATTTATTTTTTTAGTTGTAATTGAATCACACGACATTTATGAAATCATTCTTATTTACATCCGAAATCGTATTATGTTCTGTATCCTTTGAAAGTTCTATCTAAATAGTATTTATTCTGACATACAGAACTTTGTTTATTTTCATTTCTTACTAAGTTTTTATATTATCATAATAACGCACTTCGCTAAAAGTTACAGCAAATTAAATGTTACACTAGATAAACCATAAAACCCCTTCTTTAATTCTTAGATAAGCATAGTATCAATGCTGGCCTGTCTCAAAGATCCATTAAGGGCCCCACTCAATAATCCTGGACTTTTAAAGTATCTTTCGATTTTATTCCTAAAGATAAAAGTTTTTTAAGAGATTACTCCACATGTGATTTCAAATAAATTCGCTGAGATATTTCGCGCATTCTTAACCCCGCGTTCTGGTGACTATGGAATAGCACCACCGGAAACGTAGTTTGTTTCTTGGAATATACGGGGGGAGGTGAGAGCTAGGGTCTCACTTAACCGTGCTATTTTTAAGTGTTATTTTTATGTGTATTGTGACTTGTGTATTATTTTTGTAACTGTTTTGTGCTTATTATTTGTTTTAATTCAGTCAGCTTAGTTTCCAGTTGTACCCTGTAAAATCAAATCATATAAATACTTCTAAACAATATCTTTCATTCTGTTGTAACCGAAATCAAACAAACCGTTACAAATCATTCCTTTTCACACATGTATGATTAAATATTGTCTGTCCGGAGTTTACGATTACACTACATACAGAAATTATTAATGGCATTGCTCAAAAGAAGCTGTTAAAGCCTGTACAGATGTGAATATCGATTTAAGGATGAGTAATAATTACAGAATATAAGCGAAATGTGCAGAAGTAAACTGTAATAAATATAAGACAAGGGAGGACAAGATAAGACAAGAGACGAAGGAAGTAGATGCCGAAAGATAAGTAGATCATTTTCGACTGGTAAGTGATGAATGGCTGATTTCTTTTAATGGATAGAGTATGCGTTACTTCTCCATATGTCCTATTTTAAAAATTACGTATCAGTATATAAAATGAAACCTATACTTAGAATAACGATATCCTCACTTGTTTTAAGCGGCAGACAAACGATAACAAATGTATGTCTTGTAAAGTAAGTTTTAGGAAAATATCTTTCTCTCTACATATAATTATATATTTATTCTTGCTCGTCCGCGAAGTTGACAATGACCAAGGTATCAATCAGTTCGGCGTCGGGGCTGGGTTTTGCGGATTATGGTGGTGATGGTATGGAGCCCCGCGCGCTTCAAGACTTCTATGTCAGGAATTCTGTCTTGTCAGCGGATGTTGAGAAGATTACGAAGGCATCTGACGTGGAAGCCATTCAGCTGTTTTTCATGTCTTTTATATGACCAAGTTTCACAGCCGTAAAGTAGGGTTGTCAGGACGACTGCTCGGTATACTTTCAGTTTGGTTGCGAGCGTAATGCCTCTCCTCTTCCACACATTGTCTCTAAGTCTTCCAAATGCACTGCTCGCTGTGGAGATCCTATGGTTAACCTCAATGTCAATGTTGGCGGTGCGGGAGAGGGTGCTGCCAAGGTAGGTGAATTGCTCCACAGCATGAATCTTCTGCCCCTTGACAGTGATGCCGGGTTAATGGTATGCATCTCCTGGGGCGGGTTGGTACATAACTTTTATCTTCTTTGTACTGATGGTGAGACCAAAGTTGTCACAACTGGTGGAGAATCCGTCCATTTGACGTTGCATCTCTATCTCATTTGGGGCATTAAGGGCGCAGTCACCGGCAAAGAGAAGGTCTCTGATGATGGCTTCCCTCACTCTCGTGACTGCCTGCATTCGCCTGATGTTAAACAATTTCCCGTCACATCTGTACTTGATGTCAATGCCAGAGTGACTGTCTTTGAAAGCGACCTGGAGTATGGCAGAGAAAACCATGCTGAAGAGCGTCGAGGCTAAGACACAGCCCTGCTTGACTCCGTTGGTCACAGGGAAGGGCTCTGAAGGGTCGCTGTCATCCAGGACACGGGCGGTCATGCCGTCGTGGAACGATGCGATGAACCTGTCTGGACAACCACATTTTTCCATGATCCGCCAGAGGCCATTTCGACAAACAGTGCCTTGGTCAGGTCGACGAACGTGGTGTAGAGACCCCAGTGCTGCTCGACACACTTCTGCAGTTGGCGTGCAGGAAAGATCATATCAGTCGTCCCGCGGCTCGCTCGAAAGCCACACTGGCTCTCGGGAAGACGACCATCTTCAAGGTGCACCAGCTCGCGGTTGAGAAGGACGCGGGCCAGGATTTTCCCGGCGATGGAGAGAATGGATATCACGCGGTGGTTGTCACATGACTGACGATTTCCCTTGCGTTTGTAAATGTGAACAATAGTAGCATCACGAAAATTTTGGGGTTGTTCTTCAGTCTCCCACATGGATTGGAAGAGTTCTGTGAGTCTTACAAGCAGTGTAGGTCAACCAGATTTGTATACTTCTGCTAGAATTGAGTCGGGGCCAGGGTCTTTCCCAGAGGAAAGTTGCTTGATGGCTTTGCTTACTTCCTCTGACGAGGGTGGGATGTCGAGCTCCTCGTTGATAGGCTCCTGGCGTAGTCGGTCGATGGCTTCATTGTTGATGAAAGATGGCCGGTTTAGCACGCTGTTAAAGTGCTCTGCCCATCTATCAAGGATCTGCATTTTGTCATTCAAGAGAGTTGTTCTATCGGAGCTAAGCAGGGGGGGGGGGAGAAGCTAGAGGACTGGGGACCGTAGACAGACCTCAGCGCATCGTCAAACTTTCTCATATCATGGCTATCGGCATGCTCCTGGATCTCATCTGCTTTGGCGCTGAGCCAAGCATCCTACATGGAGCGGAGTCTGGCCTGCACCTTGCTGCGGATGTTGATGAAGGCAGCTTTCTTTGCGAAGCACTTGGGGTCACTCTGATGTGCACGGAGAAGTTGGCGTTTCTCCTCCAGGAGGGGTTGAATCTCAGAGTCATTTTCATCAAACCAGTCCTGGTGCTTCTTTTTCTTGAGTCCAATGATTTCTAGAGCGATGGAGTAGGTGGAGTCTCTGAGGTGTGCCCACTGATCTTCAATAGTGTCCGAGATGGTAAGGGGGCCAGATAGCTTGTCGTTGATTGCTTCCTGTAGCTCGTGGATGACATCTGGACTTTTCAGTTTCTCCACGTCAAGGCACTTTGTGACTTTCTGGCCCTGAGGTCGCCTCTTGGGTTGGATGTAGAGGCACATTTTGGATATGATCAGGCGGTGGTCTGTCCAACAGTCGGCACCACGCACAACCTTGGTCAACCTTACATCTCTCCTGTCCCTTGCCCTGATGATGACGTAGTCGATCAGATGCCAGTGGTGGGAGCGTGGGTGCAACCACGACGTCTTGCTACGGGTGGGTAGGCGGAACATGGTGTTGGTGATGGAAAGGTCGCGTGCAGCGCAGAGGCTAAGCAGCCGTAGGCCGTTGCTATTGCACTTGCCCACTCCATGGTGGCCAAGGACCCGGTCCCAAGTGGAATGGTCCGTGCCAACGCGGGCATTGAAGTCGCCGAGGACGATGAGCTTCTCTCTCTGCGGAGCAGCGAAGATGAGGCTTTCCAGATCTTCATAGAACTGGTCCTTGGTATCTTTGGGTTAGTCATGGTTGGTGCGTAGGCGCTGATCAGTGTGGCGGTTCTTCCCTTGCTTAGCGGGAGTTGCATCTTCATCAGCTGGTCATTGATGCCGTCCGGGATGCTGACCAGCTTCCTCACGTGCTCCGCCTGTATGGCGAAGCCCACGCCAGCCTCTCTGCGCTCCTCGCTGCTGCGCCCACTCCAGAAAAAGGTGTAGCCGCCACCTGACTCTGTCAGTTGACCCTTGTCTGAGAGGCGAGTCTCACTGAGGGCTGCGATGTCTACCTTATATATTTACACACACACACACACACACACACACACACACACACACACACACACACACACACACACACATATATATATATATATATATATAGAGAGAGAGAGAGAGAGAGAGAGTGCTCAATAAAAAAGAGCAAAATATAATATTTTTATTTACATAGACAAATATTAACCTTTAATTTAAGTTGATTTGTAATGTTTTCACCTCCTCCCATTCCTTATAGTAATGTAATATAATCATGCTGAGCCCTTTGCACTTCTTCCGACTTTCTGTTCTTTCTTTTTTCCTTTCCTTTTCTTTTTCGTTGTTCTTTCCTTTCCTTTTTTATCGCTTTCTACTCTTTCCATTTATCTTAGTAAATCTTGACATTCTCTTTACTTTTATCGGCTTCTATTTTGAGTCTTAAATGTCACTTAATGTCACCTCTTTCACTTAAATTTATATTTATAAATAATAATATATTTCACTTATCCCATTTTTGAACCAGATGCCTTCGGTGGCAAATACACTTTTTTTTTACGTCCCCTGACGAGTGACTTTTGGTTTCTTGCAAACCAATTTGTCCTAAACATTAGCATGTTTAGTGTAGCGACTACGTAATATTTGTTTAAATAAATGAAAATATTATATATATATATGTTCCTTTTAATTAAAATGATTCTTGTTAAATTTGTTACCTCACATACATGTGGGTGTACTGTACTAAAATCGTACGTATCATCGTCAATGCATTCATTTGGATGGTAAATGTAGTTTAGAAGACGAACCATTAAAAGATACATCTGCCTTACTTAAAAAATGCCAGGTTTATTTTTGGTGTCTTTAGAAAAAAAAACACCTAATATTTTTGCTGATGAGGAAACTTTGTTTCAAAAAACTATATGATAAAATTATTGTCCAAGACTCAATGTCTATCACAATAAAAACACTGTTTCCGAAACGATCGCACAATTTATTGATTTTGTTTGTTCCTCCTTATGAAACCGCTTTTTAATTTTTAATTTTAATTATAAATTATCAATCATCTTACTTAATATTAAAATATCTCTAGGATATACATGCCTATCGAGCATATATATCTACATTACAACGAGCACTGTTTTCTTTTCTTTTATTTTAATTGTATTATTAAATGTACTAATACCTTAAAATATCCTCTGCTCTTTGGACTCTTGTACAAATCCCCTAAGTATATATATATATATATATATATATATATATATATATATATATATATATATATATATATATATAATCCACAGAAGTGTATATTCATAACAAAACCTATTCTATTAATATATAAGTGTTTACTAATGAATAGAGCCGTATATTTATTTTGCAGAAATCATTTTATTTGTACAAACACTTTTAACTACACATTTGCAGATATGTTTAAGTTTTTTTCTGGAAACCAGCTTAAACTAAATCAGGCCACAATTATAAATTTTTGTCTATATACATATATAGTAAGGAGAAGTTCGAAAATAATCAGCTCTTTTTCAGCTGGAACTACACATATCTGCAAATGTATAACCCCAAAATATCTTTATATATTTTTTTACGAAATACATATATAAACTAATAGTTTATGAGTATCAGCTTTTCAAACCGAGTAAATCTTTTTGATATACACGAATTTACAATGTCCAGAACCTTCTGAAGCAGAGCATTACAATAATTGAATTGCCTTTTAATCAAACACGGGAAAAGATTTTACGCTTTTAGCGATTCATTAGATGACTCACATGTTTGTCTGATGATACCGACATTTGCTCAAAACCATGTATATTAATCAATTACTCTAAACAGTGTGTGATATGGACAACATTTTTGAAGTATTAATTCACGTGAGTGTTTGTTGAACTCACCATTAAGTTCACCTTTTTACTTTGTTTACACAGAAACTTTATTTTGAATTTCATAAAAACAGTAGTTTATGTTTTAGAATTTAGTTTGGTTTATGTGTTTGACGATATATGTGGTATGCTTTCTCCCACGATTTGTAGCATAACTCAAATGTAACAAATCCATGTCATTTAACAAAAAGACAACAGATACATTTATGAGAGCCACGTAGAAAGGCCTTCAACTAGTAAGAAATAATGAAAGATTAACGGACCTAGAACAAAAAATACAAAACAAAAAAAAAAACCCAGAAAAAACGAAAGAAGGTGGCAAAATCGATCATTTATGGTGTTTCGAAATTAATGTTAGAATTCCGATTAATTACGAACTGTTAATTATTGGATATTAATTATTTAATTATAACTCTTGTACGCTGGTTTCGAACTGGAAATAAAAATATGGAAAAATGGTTTCCTTATGAGAGCAGTTTTGTGAACACCACATCGTCATACGCAAAATAGTTTCATTTTTCCATCAATATAAATTAGATCTATTAGTTTTCACACACACACACACACACACACACACACACACACACACACACACACACACACACACACACACACACACACATATATATATATATATATATATATATATATATGGGTGCCGGTGTGTGTGTGCGTGTGTGTGATTACCGGAAGGGAACCGAAGTTGAGTGCTGACTTATTAAGAAAATTAAATAATACGAGCGTAATATTTATTTATATATTTTTTACAGAAGGTTCTAACAACATTGGTACCATCGGTCTCAAGTTCCGAAGAAAAGGAATCGATAGTAGATCGCATATGTCAGAAATCGCGACTCCGCAATATTTTAATCTCCGATCTCTCCGTTTTTGCATTTACATTAAGATAGCATGCATTTCGTTCGCCCTATCTTACCTGTGAGTATTGGGAAGTTTAGAATTGAAACCAATATATATATTAATATAAAAAGATGTTTGTTTATATAAAAAACTGAGTAATTATTATAGATTTGAAACCGACGGTACGAATGTTTATCTAATCTTCGGTATTGCATATATATGTGTAAGTATTCGTATATATATATATCCATATATATATATATATATATATATATATGGTAAAACTGGTAATTAGTAAAAACCTGAAGAGAGTGCTCAATACTATTGCAGAGCAAATATGTGTTTTATTTTTTATTACCGCTTTATCTGTTTGGTTACATATGTTTCGGATGTTGGACCGTGTTCAAGATCTAACAGCCTCGTCAGACCTTACAGAAATGGTTGGTTAGTATTAGGAAGAATTGTTTTTAATTCTTCCTAATACTAACCAACCATTTCTGTAAGGTCTGACGAAGCTGTTAGATCGTAAACACGGTCTAACATCCGAAACATATGTAACCAAACAGATAAAGCGGTAATAAAAAATAAAACTCACACACACACACACACACACACACACACACACACACACACACACACACACATATATATATATATATATATATATATATATATATATATATAGACGGACCGTTATGAATTTTGGAAAATATATTCTAGATGAGTAACAGGGACGCATCTTTTCTAAACTTTAACTAATAGGAGGAATGTTTATAAATTTTTAGTACGAGTTTCATTAATGACACAACAGCAAAACGAGGTGAAATTCCTAATATTACTTTTTTCCAGTGAATCTCGGCCATCCGTTTATCACATCTTTTAAAAAAGAGACGAGGGTGATAATGGATGTTGGAACATGAAATTGTCTTAGCTTATTATTATTATTATTATTATTATTATTATTATTATTATTATTATTATTATTATTACCTGTACCTAGCCACGCATTTTTGTGGCTCAGTGTGGTTTAACTAGAAAGAAAAGGGAGAAAACGCGAATTTCACAATACCATTAGATGCAAAATACCTTTGTTAATTCGATTGTCTGTGTAGTTATAAAGGTTGTCTACTTTCCACTGTGGAAGACGCAACATATAAGTATCCATGCGAGAGGCAATCATTGCGTTTAAACCACAGTGATGAAAAGATTGTCACTTAACTTTGTAAAGCAATGCTGAAGTAATATTTTTTAACTTTGCGACGCCAAAATCATTTTATTCTATTTTTCTAAACATCTAAGGAAATCAATAAATATTAGTAGTATATCGTTATGATTAAAAACAAAGTAAATTCAAACCATAGTAAAAACATTTATGCAAAATATAATACAGTATTACACTTTTCTGTAAAGTATAAAATGTAGACAAGTTGTTTATTTATTTAAAACTGCCTTGATAGGGTCAAAATAGACTTCGTGGCCTGGTGGGAGATGTCCTTTTCTCTTCGCTGCAACCTCTATCTCACAGAAGAGATTTTGCGAGTTTGTCTCTGCTTTATCGTTATTTTCATAGAAAGTGTTCGACTGAGCTTCAATCTATGGTCCCCCCTCGCCAAACTTTCACAAGAAACACTAGACTAGCTGAAAACATTATCAATAATTTTCCCCACTCTTTATCTGTGCCTAAACCTAAACATAGATTCCATGATCAAAGCTTCTTTCTTAGAACTGCACGCCTGTGGAATCGTCTTCCGTTTTCCTGCTTTCCAGCTGTCTATAATATGGTTGTCTTCAAGTCCAACGTGAACAAGTTTCTGATGAGCCGTTCCACTTAAGTTAACAAATTTACCGAACTTCCATTACTATCGATTACTATATTGTCCTTTTGACTACTCTACACTCTTAAACTCTTATCCTTGAGTGGCCTATCGGCCTTGATAGGTGGTGACGCCTATGTAAAAAGAAAAAAAAACTAAAACAGAAAGTTCCATTTCGTAAGCGGAACATTTTCATATTAATTCTCATTTATTTAATAGCTTTTAACGTCGGGGATCACTTTTTAATTATAATGTTCTACTAAATTATATCTGTCAGTTTTGGGTACAGTAGCAGGTTACTAAGGTGTCGCGTGCCTGGTGATAATTTCCGTATAATTAAAAAAAGAAAGAAAATAAGGAAATGTTTTATTTGAAAAAGAGGAGAATGTTGACGAAATAATGCTTGTTGCTTGTATTATATGCGCGTGTGCGAGCAAAAACAAAAAACAAAACAAAAAAAAAATAGTTAAAAATGAAGAAAAGAAATCCACAGGTGAACGCTGAACGAAAAAGTGTTGCATGTCAGGTATTTTCTTGGAAAATCGACTTTCGAAAAAAAAAATCGTTTAAAATATTGTTATATTTCTTATATGAAATATATGAAAACGCACTAGTGTTAAATTAAAATGCTATAGCAAAAGCGTTTGTTTTGGTGTCCGAACTTAATGTCATGGAAAAAATCTTATTGAGCATTCAGACCCGGTAGAAATGTTAAAACAACAAATCCAGCTGTTTTTCTTTTGTTATTTACAGGAAACTTTAGTGTTTACTGTTGAAACCCACCCAGACAGAAAGTTTAAACCACGGGATGAAAATGTGTAGTAAGTCAACAATTAAATCGGATGGCGATAACAAAAATAAAATGTAAGAACTGTAATGTAATGTAAGATATATACTTGCTACTAAACCAACGAAGAGAGGAAAAGAGAAAAGGCTGAAGAAGAAAGGATGTCACATGCCTGGTATAACAAAATGGCCACTCTGTTACAAAGAAAATCAAATAATTTATTAAATGAAAATTTAGTAGAACGTTAAAAAACTTATATATAAAAACACGCATAGATTTGATTAAAATGCTACAGCAAAATTTCAAAGCAATCGCCAGTAGTTTTTTTTTTTAGATTACCTGCTAGTCACAAAGGAACATTTAGATTTTTATTTATATAGATTATTATTATTATTATTATTATTATTATTATTATTATTATTATTATTATTATTATTATTATCATTATTATTATTATTATTATTATAAGTAGTATTAGCATTAGTATTTACATTCAACAGTTAAGTCTATGTTCAAAGCAATAAACATTTAAGTTACTGTTTAAGTCTGCGATTCTCATACACATATCTATCAATAAGTTTTTACGGCATATCAACACTTTTAGGTTTTCGGTTATGGTAAAATACTTATAAAACTTACTTTATTATATATGAGCATGTACATCAGTTATTATTATAATACACCTAGTTGGAGGGAGATATATTTACGCACCGTTATTAAATTGTATAAAATTACCTATGAATCTATGTGACGTTCAGAAAAACCATCATACAAAAATGGCTCAATGCTTCAGGTTCTTTACTAGATCCTTTGGTGGATTGCGTAAGCATACCAACTTCTGCTTCTCTCGGGGTCGAACGCTGACAAAGCTTTAAAAAGAAGAGTTAGAATACAGTTAGAACCTGCATTTAAATATCGCTACATCGTCACTATAAAATTAAATTCCATGGCCAATCTTGTATTAATATAACTAATTAATCTCTTAATAAAATTGAAACTTTTAACTTCTGCAATAATTTTTTTTAGGTCTTTTCTATGTAACTTGTTAATATTTATTACAAAAATGGTTTACGTTGTAAGCTTCAAAAGAAAATGAAATATTCAGAAAAAAAAAACTGACGATAATTGTATTCTACAAATATAATTTTAAAAACTACATCGGCGTTGTTGTTTAATGCAGTATTTCGACATTACTGTGGGTTATATACGGTTCTTATAGCATAATAAGCGGTTTTCTTTAAGCCTTTGCAGTAAACCACACGTTAAAAATAACAATAACAGTATTTTAAGCAAATTAGCCTTGCAAAAAGACAAAATAAATAAATAATGATGCAGTATGGAGGCGTATTTGTCTACGGATATCTCTCACTTAAAAGTTACAGAGAATCTGCTGACATAGTTCTGATCGTATCTTTTTATAACGTTTTCCCTGTGCTCTGACAAATATTTTCTTTATGTTTATTTTTTTAAATTTAATATAACGGCATCAACCCTTTTCCAAATAGCATGTGTACTTAACTAATTAATGAAAGTTGCAAAGACTCAACTAACAGTTTCTCCCATCTGATAGTTTAATGATACCAAGAGAGATTTGTGGATCGATAAACTGCTCGAGGTTATGAGCGCGAACCTATATGTGACAGCATTAGCATTTGTATTGCTCAGGGCAAAATAAATATTCTATTGGTGTATTCAAAGTTTGCTCTTTTACTCTGCGGATAATCAAACGTAGTATTAAATAAACAGTTCATTGATTTTACAATTTCAATTGTCTGTAAATGAGACAGATTTACGACAGTGCATGCTTTTAATGCTTCTGATGTCTTCAGGAAAGCGAACACGAAAACGGGAAAATATCCATCGTCTCAGTAAAAACGAAGAAATAATTCTTCAGACACGCCTGAACATACGAGGGTCGTTCTAAAAGTAATACCCCCTTTTTGTTATGCTCGAATGTATCAGAGGGGTTGCAAATTATATTGTTATCATGACTGAACTTATGCATTGATGACCTGAAAAAATTTTTCTGCGTTGCAGATATGACGATGCCAGACTCTAAAAAAACAAATGAATTACTCGAACTACTGTCCTCATTTTGGCTGCTATTCTTATAACGTTTCAGCCGATGTAAACCACGGCTTTCTTCAATCCATTCTTCTCAAATATCGGAATCCTTATGTCGAACCCAGGGATATATGCAGAATTTAGAATTGAACTCTTTATTTAATCAACAGAAGTAGATTGTTCTTATTTTGTCGGCCATGGTCGAGTAGAATTCTGATATATTTTAAAAATTGTATTCTTAGTCTTGACTGTAGTGATGATAAAACCATAAACACCCAGCATACTAGAGTTATTAATTACTTAACAATGTTATGTCATCACGTGCTCATGTAAATATCTAAGATGTGATTAGTAGTCCAAATTTTACCCAATTCATATGATTCTCAAGCCCGAAATAAATTAAGTAAATTTCATAAAATCGTCGTAAATTATTTTCTTTTATTCGTACAATCATCTTGTAAATATAAGTTCTTGAAATGTCAATAAAATACAACAGAATATTTATTTCCAGTTTATATAAACTACACAAACATAGAAGCAGCTGAATCAGTTTGATAATAAATCAACTACTGACTGTTTAGATTTTATAAGGTTGTGCTGAAGATAATTTATGATTATAGAACAATGGTGACAATATGTTCGTGACGTCAAAAGTTTGTATTAATTGTGACTATGAAAATATAGTGTTTGCGTGTGATGATATCATGGCGACTTGGTTAAAGAGAATGCGTTTGGATTTGAAATGCAACATTTTAGGTCTCTTTTTTTTTTTAATCATTTTGGTTTAGTAATTTCTTCAAAAGGACCTTATCCGGTACTAACACGTGAGCTACATAAATATCCGAGTGTCCAATCAAGATTATCTTCTATTTCCCAAATATTGAGTTAGTAAAACAGTAAACAACAGTAATTTCTTCCCCATAACTGACCAATTAATTATGTTAGAATGTATCTTAATTGTAGTCTTTTTGGGTTCACGATGAGATTCTGCTTAACAGACCAGAGTATCAGAATCTTTCATTGCAAAATAAATTACTAATTCGCTTCTAGTGAGCATTTATTTGTTATTTTGCGCAAAAGCCTAGTTCACATGAATATTTAATATTGATGCAAAATACTGACTGTAATAAATTAAAATTACGTGCAATTAAAAAGAAAAAAATGACTTAAAGGACAAGTATGCTTTGAGATACACAAATGCCAAAAATAACCTAATCCTATAATTAAAACAGTTTAACCCTTTTTTTAACATGGGGATCACCACTTATCAAGGCCCGTAAGCCACTCGGGGATAAGGGTTATTTTGTGTACAATAATCAATGGGATAATATCGTAGTAATAGTTGGTATTGGAGATAAAGCGTCTTACTTAAGGGGGCGATTAATCAGGAATTTGTTTATGTTGGACTTGAAGACGTCCAAGTTTTAGTCAGGTGTGAAACAGGCAAACGGAAGAGAATTCCACAGGCGTGCACTTCTCTGACCCTAACAGAACAAATGCAAACAATACCTTACCTATTCAGTAAAGTTTAAAAGTCGCAGACAAAAAAGGTACGTGTGCATATTTGTGAAGCAGACGTATCCCAGTGTTCGCTCGGCTTTGGCCGGAACATAACGTCAACTGCCGGATTATGCCGCGAAACAGCTAGGGTTTGCTGATTTCTGACATAACACGCCGATCAGCCAATCACAACGCCGCGCGCCGGATTACAACGAGGCTCAGCGCTCGCGCACGTAGCAGACGACTTTTGGATTAATATAAACCAGTTGTTACATGCAAATTCAAGCATAATGAATCTTTAAAACATTCTTTTCCAATATTAAAAAGACTAAAATAAATTTCTTTTGCTAAAAAAAAAAAGAAAAAAATGCTTATGAAAATACTTGGAAAAACTTTGTTTCCAGTTTCCTTGACAAAAAAACGTTAAAACATAAAAGAAGCAAAATATATTAAAAAAAAAAAAAAAAAAAAAAAAAACATTTTTTTTCAACCATTTTTCGCTAAAATTATTTGCCCCCACCCCCATAAATCAATTTTTGCTTCCTCTAACCTTTTCCTTACAGTTATTATAAAAGAAATGGATAATAAAACACAAAACTACGGGATGTCATTTTTTCGTTTTTGGTCTCTACATTTTACATTCATTAGTTTTGCTATTTTCTTTTACGTAGCATTGTTATGATTTTATCGGCGACGCACGGCATTATCCGGCTATTGATATCATATTTCGGCCAAAGCCGAGCAAATGCTGAAATACGTCTAGTTCATAATATGTACCAGTACAAAAAAAAACAAAAAAAAAACAAAACAAAAATCATTACACACAAAAAAAATCACAAGAAATCGTAAAAAAGTCAATTATTTGCTATAAGTTGTTGCACTATATTTTCTTAGTGACAAAACTCAATATTTATTCATGAAATTTATACAATGAAACTTTTTCCCTTAATTGGAACTTAATTTTCTTAGTTTCGTAAAGTTTTCCCTTTAATTCCCATTGCATTTTTTTCCTAACACGTTGTTCATTGAAATTACTATAGGATAACTATTTTCATCTATATTTATACGATTTGATTTAAAAAAATTTTTTAACTTTAGCTGACATATTTGAAAAACAGCAAAACAAACTTTTCGTTCGATATTTTCCGGTAGTTTACGTAACTTGCCAAAATATACCGGCGGCAATAACGCGGTCAGTGTTCTTCGTGAATGCCTGATATTTTAATATCCTGATTCTCGTTTGTTTTCGAAAAAGAATTTGGTAAATATTTTTTACACGTAAAGAGTCACCAACAATTTTGAGACAAAGTCCATTTCCTTTTGCGAATAAGTCACTTCACTTCGTTTTTATCCTCATATAAAAAAGCCAGCTTTAATCTATTGTTTAATAGTTGAAGAATAATTCGTTCGTGGTCTTTCGAAATTAGCTAAGGATTTGAAAGCATTTGCACTGTTGAGTAGAAAGTCATTAAAAATTACTTTGTAAGGTTATGTCGGTTTATGTCTATTTATAGAATGATTGGATAAAATAGTTTGCAAAGCATTCAATCCTTTAATAGACAGTGACTTTTACCAGCCAGATTAAATATTTCCGAAATTTCTTTTAAATTTCGAAGCGTTGCAAAGAAATTGATTCGTTTCTTTTAACATACAATGAATAAAAATCAAAATTACCATCTGTTTACGAATAAACCGAAATCCATACTGACAAGTTTCAATTCACAACTCATAGACTGTTAAAGATGAATAAAAACACATATTAATTCTTCTATTGTAATCGGCAGGAACACACGGGCACATGCGATAACTTATAATTTTATTAATAAACACTTTACTTTAGACGGCATTTTGTTTATTATTATGTTTTAGATTCTGTAATACATTTTATCACCACAGATAAGTCCTTGGTGAATGTAGGGCCGACCCTTCATACCAATTGCCACTATCCAGCTCCCCTACTCCCTGGGGAGTTGGTCCCCATTTCCCCTTCACTCCTCACATTAAGAATCGGCCTTGTGCCTTATTTGCTCGGTGGGGGAGCAAATAAACACACACACACACACACACACACACACACACACACACACACACACACACACACACACACATATATATATATATAAATGTTTAGAGGTACAAAATTTATAGATACATTTAAATAAAAGGGGCGGAAATCTCTCAAAAGCTCTTTCGACTATCATCTCGTCAGGAGAGAATCGATAGTATAAAATTAAATAACATAATGCCGAAATAAAGAGCAAAAGGGGGAAACGAGTAAACGAGTACTAAAAGTGCCAGAAAGACGATTAAAAGTAAATTTAATTGGTGAAGAGAAAAAGCGTTTAAAATGGCACCGCGAGGGAAGGACAAAAAAAAAAAAAAAAAAAAAAAAAAGGGTTATCAAATTTCCCCGAAGAGATTCAACGCCTTCACCGTATCCTTCTGCCGGCATAAAGATGGTTTACGAAAGGCAATAGAGACAGATTCCAAAATTCTTAAATGATTTTTGGAGTCCGCTCTATGCAGTACCTCAAACCACTCTATTTTATACTGATTGGCACAACATGGATTATCAACCAAATGTTGGCCAATAGCAGAGTCCAAAGTTGTAGAGCAAGGGAGATTCATAGATCCTACTCTACACTGTCTAATTTTAGAAGGAATGTGTTGGTTTATACGAGTCCTCAAATGCAAGGAGGTCCGTCCCACGTAACCAGCGTCACACTGGCATGAAAAACTGTATACAATGTTACTATTGAGGACGTAAGGCAAACTATCCTTGCAAAAAGGAGGAAACGCAGATCTAACAGTATACACTAACCGCAAGGAAACAGCATAAAAGCAATTAGTAATGCTTTTAACAATCTGTTTGGTTATTTTCGTGGCATTATCCCCTATCCACGGTAATTTTAAGTAAACAGGGCATTTTAAAGGCCCGAATGGTTTAAGGGATTTGAAGTCAGCAACCTTTTTGTTTATACAATCATCAATAAGGTCTAAAAGATAACCATTATTGATGAAAATATCCCTGATCTTGTCCAGTTCAGAGTCCAATTTAATAGGTGAGCAAATCATAAGGGCTCTATGTACCAAAGTTATTATTAAGCCGATTTTTCGCGATTTTGGTACAAAAGAAGACCAGTTCACGTACAAACCAGTAAAAGTCGGCTTTCTGTAAATTGTAGTGAGAAAAACCTCGCGAACATTCAACAAGAACATCCAAAAAGGGAAGAGTGTTATCTTTCTCACTTTCCATCGTGAACTGTAGAGCCCCATGAAGAGAATTTAACCTATTAAAAAATGCCGACGCTTCATTTTCCGATGAAAACATAGCAAAAGTATCGTCGACATATCTATATATATATATCGTTCCGTTTTCAAATTCTGCCGTTGAATAATGTATTCTGGAATAGACATCTCCTTTTAGGAGAGGTCTAAGATCTCGTAACATTTGAAGAAAATACGTGCTTTTTTCAGATATAAAGCACAAATCAGAAAAGCACAATTAAATCTTATCGCATGTCAATCGCTCCTCCCATGACTGAGGCATTTCATTAACGTTTGTCTATACGTGGGTTGGCATTTTCGCATGGAGTTTAAGTCTCATAGGAAAGAAAATATTCTGAATTTGAAAGAGGGGCGAATTATTTAATTGCTGACGTCGCCTTCTCTTCTGCGAGTAGCGGCGAGTGTAAATTTCGGGTTATAGTAGGCCTTTGCCCTTTAATTTATTGGTGTTTAGTTATTCGTTACACGTACTGTTCGTTCAACGCTTTCCCACACACTTTCCACATTTCTCGCTTCCTCTACTATGTAAGATTACAGTAAACGGTTTCTTAGAATAGAAAAATAGACAAGTAACGTAATAGGGTGTTATTCTATATCAGAATTTGACTAACACTCCTGGTTGGAGTTTTGTCTGGAGTTCTGTTGACACGTCGCAAATTGTTCTCTTTTTCCTTCTTACTTTCTGGTAGATATAATAATTTACGACCAACAAATAAGGCATTATTTGTATATAACGTTTGTTTCCAACAACGACAGTAACGAGCTGCGTCAGTTCGCCAGAAAGTCGAAACGAAATCTTTTTTAACACATATTCTGATTGGATAAATGAATTAGAGTTTTTCAAAAAAACGCCCTGGCATTGACAATTTAAAACAAAAATCCTACATTACCGATCTTATATATGATGCGAACACAACATTGTTGAATAAAACAAAGTAAAATACTGAATGACCATTATATGCTTTTATCGATGCAACGAATTTGTCACCATAAATGCATAATCAAAAAATATTTGCTGTTTAGGACGCGTTTTTAAACGAGCTACGATAATCGAATAACAATATGTACAAAGATATTTTTTATCAAATATGTTAATTGAATTAAAAACTAACGCATTGACATTTTAAATCAATTTCAAATTAAATAAATATATGATTCATTTACTTTTTATTTTATTTTTGTCTTATCCAGAGTGCTCATTTATGGATGCTGGATATTTGCACATTAAAAAAAACAACAACAAACAATATTAACAAAAACGAAAGGATTTTGTTCAAATTTTGTTCTCGTGGGGAGGCAAGTAAATAAGATATCAAGTACTGCTTTCTAATTTGCATTTGTATTAATTAGAACAGGTATTTCACAGGTGCTATATTTCTAAAGTTATTGAGACAAATTTATTTGACACACTGTCCAAATACGTATGTACTAGTGTTGGGACGATTGATCGAAACAAAAAATCGGAAATTTCTGGTGTATTAGAAGAGGCATCAAAATCAGTATCGGAATCGGAACAATTTGTGTCTATTTTCCGATGCTCAAACTATTCCTTTGAATACTATTTTTAAACCTATTTTAAAATTGATGGTATCGATGATAAACTAATAAATATATATTGATTTCAAAATAAAATTACAACTAAAATCTATGGCTCACATACTGTGACATTTTACGTTTGCAAAAATAAATGCATGTATTAATGTGGTTTAAGGCTAATACAGGAATTAAAAAGAAAACAAAAACTTTGTGGCTAAATATTTTAATACTAGCGAATCTCGACCTTAAATTTGGACCGTAATCTTGAAAAATGGTGTGCATCATCTCCAGGTGGAAGACCATAATCTATGATCGGTCCAGTGGTGTGGGCTGTAGAAGAGTATATATACATAGGCTATTACCTTGACCTTTGACCTTAAACTTGAAAAATGGTGCGCACCATCCCTAGGTGGGGGATCACCATCATGCCAGGTTTGGTCATGATCGGTTCACTGATGTGGGCTGCAGGAGAGTTGTGCACATAGGCACTCACACGAATGCTACTACTTTATTTATGTAGATTTAAAACGAATCAAAATCAGAATCAGTCATTGTATCGGAATCGAGAATATCAAACAGAATCCGTAATTGTTATCGTCCCATCACTAGTGTGTATAATCTTTAACATTATCGCATCTTTCTACAGACATCTCTTTGTTGAACATGGTTGAGCATTTAGTCAACATGAAAGCATCACTTTCTCTCCACAAAGACTCCATTAACATCGAACAACGTACGGGTAATGCCGTAATTTGCACATTGATATAACGGGAAAGCGGCGATTCTTCCGGACAAGAAAATGGCGTTATTGTTCATCGCTAAGCTTGTTCAAAGGATGAGAGAAGATTACGTTTAGTATTTCATCGCCTTCCGTTGTTTATGTCCGACCATTGCATTCGGTAATCTTAAATTGAAACAATTTTCGCCATTTTGAAAAGGAAAATAAAAGGTTTTGAAATTTGTTAACATTTTCTTCTTTCCTCGTCTGGCGGAATTAGTTAATAGGAAGGAAACGAGTCAGATGTTTCGCTTGATTATTCACCCATAATCGTATATCGTGTACACAGATAGCGATGCACTCTCCACCGGATGTACTTACTCAAGGGATGTTTGATTAATGATGTGATTAATTAATAGCCGATGTACCTGTGCACATCGGGTTTCTCAATAATTCTATACGCCAACTAAATAGGACTTACTTAAAATTATATCAGATATCACTTTTTAATCAGTAAACGGTTTATTAAAATAGAAAAATAGACAACGTAACGTAATGGAGGTGTTCTTTGATCCCAGAATTTGACGAATACCCCTGGTTGAAGTTTTGTGTGGAGTCCTGTTCTGTTGACACATCGCGAATTGCTCTGTGATTATTTTCTCTTTTGATTTCTTTTTTATATTTTCTGGTAGCTGTAATACTGTACAAGCAACAGATGAGGCATTATTTGCTTCTAGGGTTAAATTTATATATCCCACGCAATTTACAGCAACATGTGGGCGGCAATGAAACACCCCCACCCCTAGCGGTGTTGAACCTCGACAAAGACGTATGTTCACTTTCACAGCGTCAACTCAAACGGAAAAATAATTGATCTCCGTCCCTGCCGTAAAATTTTTCTCATGACGCAATATCATATGACGTATATATGGCCCTAATTTATTAGCAATGAAGTTTCTTACTACTCTAATCGCGCGCTTATTCTAGAATCATGAAGAAAACTACGGTTCTCAACGTTATTGTTTCAGTTTTAAAAACAAATCGTTCAAACTATGTCGTCTATTTCTGTACTTTCTTAATGCATTGGAGGCGACTAATGTTTCCTGTGGACATGTTAACAGAATAGGGCTGTTTATTCTCTAAACGTTTTACAACATTGTAAACTTTTCAATGAAAATAAAACTCTGCTATTACTTTCATTCTTGCCAGATTAATAACTTTACTCAATAGCGTGTGTGTGATAAGTAGGGCTAGGACAACAGCATATTCTTTTAATTGTTTTAACTATCGAGTGTGTATCCGTTGACATCTTATATTCTTTTATATAGAGTGATGTGGTTCTCGGTTGATTAACTGTGTCTAACTGGGGTGTATTATCGTTCCGTATAAATCGTTACGATTAGGTGGGTGAAAAAATAATGTCGTTTTTTGATGTTCAACTTCATGTCAAAACACGACATTCTTTCATCAACCAACCTAATAGCTTGTTAAGTTAATGCCATTACATCTCCACTCATCTAGCTTCACTGTTTCAATTTCTGTACTCTTATATCCTATTTCGTTTATTAAAACTATATTTACAGACAAGTAGAAAGGGTGCAAAGAAGGACATCCACACTTGCAGGTTAAACGGCTTTTTCATATATATATATATAAGACACCCTATTCACGTATAGACACCTAAATTCCACATTCACCTCTCATTCTAATCTCCAAACCAACTCTCTTCTACTCATTTCTCAACCTTTCTCACCACCTAATATCCTTAACTTTACCATATAACCCCCCCCAATAATAAGGATAACCTTTATAGAGAAACTATTCCCCTTCCCCCCCACAACCTTCGCATCTGATAGTTGTATAGTCTTTTAATATTTATTAATTTCCTTTAATTATTTTAATTATCTTAAATTTCTCCATTCACTATTATTCTCTCATAATTAAAATATTAATATTTTTTAAAAAAATTTAAAATTCTTTTAAAGTTCTTATTTCTTATTTATTTATTAAATTTACCTTATTTATCTTTATCCTTATTTTATTTGATTTAATTAATTTAATTAATTTAAATAATTTTAAAATTTTTATAAATCATATTAATATATTCATGCCTTTCTCATTATTTATTACCGTTAATTGTCCTACTTTTATTTATTAATATGGCTTTAACAGGACCTTTATATTTTTTAGAGAGTTTTCCATCGCACCCCCTTCCCCGCTATGCATGCACACACACACACACACACACACACACACACACACACACACACACACACACACACACATTCTTCCTTTCTTTCTTCTATAATCATAATCTATCAACGTCGGTTTAAAACGATATTTTTTTAAATATGAAATTCTGAGTCTTAAACGCTCGTCTAGCGTTTCTTCTATGTTCGTTCATTTTGCATTAGTTTCAGATTTTTCTTTGTCGCCGAAGAGATTATACCGATTTTCCACAGTATATTATTACTGTTTTCGGTGTATCGAAACCAATGGTACGACCTTGAAATATGTATATATAGTGTCATAATAAATATTGTATCTTCAGCTCTCACATCTACGATCGAGCACTTTATTGGATTTTTTTCATCACCCCTGGACACGCTATATATATATATATATGTATATATATATATATATATATATATATATATATATATATATATATATATATATATATATATATATATATACTAGCAAAAGTACCCGTCGTTGACTGGGTTCAAAAACAGCCTACAGAAAATGAACTCTGATTTATGAAAGTATGATAGGTTATGAAAAGAAAGGCTTGTAAAGAGATAGCTTCGAATTTGGGGGTATCAAAACCAAAGCAAAATATGATGAAAGTAAAAATAAAATAGATAAACCCCATAATTTATTATACCATACCTGTTCACACTGAAACACTTATCACAATATTCTGTGGATCTATATTAAAAAACCTTGTTAAACTTTGTGACATATTTCCAATGAAGATCAGGCGCGAACGAACACCCCGTAATTTTATTATACCATTTTTCTTCAAACTGAAACATAATTATCAAAGTATTCTTACGCAGATAGATATGAAAGGTCTTTATTAAAGTTTGTGCGTATTTCCATTCTATGGAGGCCAGGCGCGAACGCAGACCCCACAATTTTATTATATCATCCCTATTTAAGTAAAAACATACTTATCAAAGTATTATTATGTACATCTATATCCAAAAACACTTATAAACGTTTTTTTATATTTTTAAATTTTTTATTTCCATACTTTGTGGACCAGGTGCGAACACAGACCCCACAATTTTAATGAACCACCGTTCTGCCAGATCAACCATACCTATTCCTGTGTCTCAATACATCTTCTATCATTATATGTGATCAGTTTTTTATAATAGTCAACCATATAGGAGCCTATTCGTGACCACACACACATACATACACACAAACGTTCAGCTTTATATTATATTATATATATATATATATTTATATATAATTATTAATCAATATATATATATATATATATATATATATGTATATATATATATTAGTGTTGGGACGATTAATCGGAATCGAGAAACGGAAAAATCGGAGCTTTTCTGGTATCAGAATCGGAAATTTGAGTCTATTTTCCGATGCTCAAACTTTCTTATTTGATTTTTGGGCGAGAAATGTTTTCCATTGCTTGTAGTAATAATAAAATAATAAATATTTATTGATTTAAACTTTCAGTAAGACTAAAATCTCTAGATTACACCCCCACAAGTGTGCTTTTACGTTTGAGAAAAGAAATGCACATTCAGGACGTGTTTTTACGTTAATCAGGACAAAATAACTCTTTTATAGTTAAATATTTTGAGATTTATAAAGAATCAGAATCGGAATCGGTAATTGTATCGGAATCGGGAAATTACTAAGGAATCGGTAATTGTATCGGAATCGGAAAAAAAACTTGGAATCGTCCCATCACTAATATATATATATATATATATACACAGGCGGCAAAAGAAAGTCCGCACTTGTAATATTTTCAAAAACTGCAACTTTAAGCAAAATTTAATGTAACTGTTTAAACAAACTATACCTCATTTGATTGGCCTTTTGTTGTTCTATAACTTTACCTGTTTATATTTGACTTTTAATTGAAATATTCTAGTGTTCACGTTAATTAAAAAAAATAACTTCAAATTGGGGCGGCAAAAAGAAAGTTCGCACAATGGAAAATTGTTATTTAAATGTAACTTAAGGGCATTAACACAACAGGAATACAACGAACTAGTTAATATTTGGTAGCATAGCTCTTCTGCAATTTTACAGCCTGCAATCTTTAAGGAATTCCTTGAAATAGACTGCAGCAATACTCCGGGAAAGAGCATCCCACTTTTCTTAAATTTTTGTTCAAAGGTCTTTCAAATTTGAAATTTTTTCATTGCGTAGCTGTTGCTTGATGTAATGTCATACGTTTTCGATAGGATTGAGATCTGGAGATTGCGCAGGTCAATCCAAACACGGAATATCATGCTCTTCCAGGAACCTCTTAACATTGCCAGCTGTGTGAATGGGAGCATTATCCTAAATGAAGATGGGATTATCATCCAAATTTCGACGAAGGTAGGGTAGAAAATGCTTAGTCAACATATTAATGTACTTAATTCGACCTTGCAAGCGAACTATAGACCCTGGACCATTGGTACTAATAATGTGCCACACCAAAACTGAACCTCCACCACCTTGCAGCGTTGAAACTGAGCACCTAGGATTAAATTCTTCGTCTTTCCTCCGACGGACGTACTGCCTACCATCACTGCCTAGCCTATTGAACTTTCTTTCGTCGCTAAAAAGCACTTTTGACCAATATGAAGAGTTATGATCTTCATTGCATCTGACGAAGAAATCATTAGCTTGCGTTTTGCAACATATCCTCGCAAATTAAATTCCTTTAATCTGTTCTTGATAGTAGAAAGAGAGCACTTTTTAACAATATTGCATTGTTGTTGGATTTAAGGAGCCGTTTCAAATCTGATGCTTTGGTGCTTTTGCACAGTCTTTCGTACCGTTTTCTCATCACATTTCAATCTGCGGCCGATTTCTCGATTGGATAAACCAGAAATGTGGAGATTAATGAGCTTCTGAGGATCACTAAGAGAAATTCGTGGCATATGGACTAAATGTTACGTTGTATAACCTGGAACAACAACAATTACGATTAAAGGTGCTTTGCTGTCTCTTGGTGTATATTTTAAACTGATTTAGGGGCGATAATTTAAGCTGGTTTTAAGCGAATTTGTTGCTACAGACTTTCTTTTTACCTCCTCAATTTGGAACTATTTTTTTTAAAGTGACGTGAACACTAGAATATTTCAATAAAAAATCAAATGTGACCAGGTAAAATTATAGAGGAATAAAAGGCGAATCAAATGAGGTATAGGATGCTTAAATTTAGCTTAAATTTGCAGTTTTTGAAAAAATTACCAGTGCGGACTTTCTTTTTGCCGGCACTGTATATATACCTTAATTTTGTGGAAGACAACTGATGAAAACTATAATGATATTAGAACTAGAGTAAATTCTTGGAAGCAAACTAATCCAATTGATTGATTGACAGTTATTACTTGACATATAAAGGAATTTTCCATTGAAGATCTTGGGGTTAAACCTCTTTTTACTCATAGTTTTAAAGGTTTAATAACTTCCAAAACTGTATACACACACACATACACACACACACATACGCACACACACACATATATAGGCATATATATATCCTATAAAAATATATGCATATATATATATATTTATATAAATATATAGATATATTTATATATATATTTGTATATAAGAAAAAATATGCTTATTTAATTATATTTCATCCTCACACCCTCCCATACAAATATGCGTATGCGTATTCATATTCACAAACGAAATGTTTCGCTATATCATAACTCATCTTTACGGTTCGATTTGCACTGGACTGGCTTCGATTGAATATATAACAATCTAGTCTGAAATATTGACAACAAAATTATTAAATAATGAACGTGTGTCAAATTTCTCACCATGGAAGAATTACTCAAAATTTTATAACGTCGCACACTTTTCAAACGCAAACAGGTGTAATTCGCAGTGGCTGTTAAACAAGTAATACTTTAGGAAATGATATAGGTTTCCAGTCAGAACATCAAATTTATAACCCTCTTTTAACTATTAGATATGCAAAATTATAATATCAATTAAAAATAGTCATGTTAGATTTATGGCTTCTATGTAAAGAAACAAATCCACATAAATAGATATAGGTATCGACACATAGACACGTAGTCAGTTCGTATCTTCGAAATTTTTTTTTATTCATGTTAACTCCTAACAAGGCATAGCGCCACTTAGACGCAAGGGGCGACTATTTGGGACCTAAAAAGATTAACAAGATGTTGGTTACGTTACATTTAAACTTCTGCATATCAGGTAGTAAGAAAAGGAATTCCAAAATCTAGTTGTTCGAAGGAATAAACTATTAGAGTGAGAAACCTTTCTGGTATTTAGGGACCTGAACAGTGAAGGGGTGAGATTTTGTTGCTAAGCCGGTTTGTCGGGAATATGTGCGTCGAAAGGACACAAGTGCAACGAGTCCATCAGAACACATTCCATTAAAATACTTTTAAAACAGACACAGAGATGCATCATTGCGACGATTGGACAGGGTTGGAGCTAAGTTAGAGCTATGTTGACAAAGTGGGACCTTTTCGGTTGAAGACTCTTTTTTCGACCCTATCGAAGAGTGAGAGGCCAGTGGTAGATGCACCGACCTATATCTAGTAGCAAAGCTCCATGCATGGGCGAATGGTGGTCTTGTAGAAGTAAAAGATACTCTCAGCTGAGAGAAGACTTCATGCACGATAGAGGGAATCCATCCTCTTTGCAGTAGCCTTCGCAATGTCTTCAATGTATTTTTTTCAGTTCATACTACCCGTTAATGTAAATCGAGGAGTTTGAAAAAAGAATTCACAGGTAGAGAGATATTTGTCATATATATTGGTGGTTGGAGAGGCGTCTTGTAATTGGTAAAGGAGAACAGTATAGTTTTACTAATATAATATGCTGTCATCTATTTACGGCCTCATTCCACTACGGTCCGGAGGTCATTTCCTAAGGATTCTGCCATTGTCTTTAATCTGTGAACATCCGTTCTTTCTTTGTGCATCTTATAGAGTGTTTTATCATCAGCAAATATACCCATCTCGGATACAATATTATCATGGAGGTTGTTAATGAATATCAGGAATAATAGTGGTCCAAGAATTGACCACTGATCCGCATTAATGTTATTTCATTTAGATGTACATTCATCAATGATAACCTAATGTCTAAATTATATTTAGTATTCATCCAGTTATACCGTACGAGTTTATTTTCATAAGCAGCTCTTGGCACCAGACTTTGTCAAAGGCCTCGGATATATCAAGGGCTACTGCTCTGGCTTCGCCTGCCTTATCTAGTGCATGGTATATGTGTTCAGAGATGATATCTGCAGTAAAACGACATTGCCTACATCCATACTGTTTGTCAGAGGGAAAATTAACTTTTGCGAGGTGGTGGACTAGTGCTTTATCAATTAAGGATTTTATGCGTTTTCTTGCGTGGTAAGACTTATCTGCCACTTTAATTTGACCGACAACTGTTTTGGGGTACGTTACAGGGCTTGATATTTGTCTACATTTAAGCATTCTAAAATCTGCATCATACTATTATTTTTGTCGACGTAGCCTTTTTTCTCTGCCTTCTACTTTCTCTAGTAACAGAAGTTAATCTTTACTGCCAGGTTGCTGAAAGTATTAAAAATATATTTTAGTGCATACACCTTACAAGCCAATACTAAAAGTTTTTTAATCTTCGCAAGCAAATTCCGTTCAGCTTAAAGGATTTTCTCTCATTGTCAGAGCCATGTTTTTCAGCTCTTTGTAAATAAAGTTAAACAGCCGACTATAGTCGAGGGCCACTCGAAAGCTCTCTTTTCATGAGCTGCTACATTGATTGTAGAGGATGGTGCCAACACATTCCTAGGATCCCTCCGTTTGCCCTTGATGCCTCTTTTATAATGCTGAATGGTTAACATTTTAAAGTTTTTGATTGAAAATTGAATTCCGGTCTCTTAGTCCATCAGCAAATACATTTATCATTTTGCCAAAAATGGGCCGTAGATAAATAAGCATATAAAAGTAAAATCTTAGTATTTCTTACTTTACCTTAGATTTCTACCATATTGAATGGTCCAAGAGTAGTGTTAGAAATGAAGAAAGAAAAATCTCGATTCATAATATATTGACTTTGAAAAGATACAAAAAAGTATTAGTTGTCAGTTAAGTGCGTTGAGATCGATACCTACATATCTTTTACGAGATCTAAGCGTACATGCGTGTGCAGGAGACAATGACAAACATACAGATAGGAAAAGAAGAGAGAGATTCAAGAGGTGGAAGAAGAAGAGAGAACGATTTTGGGGGGAAATAGCAAACACCCACCAGAAAAATGGTGTTATATATTTTTTTTTCAGAACTACGTTCGATTTTTATCTTAATTACCATTACGCTATTGCGTCAATAATAAAAATGGCGCTCACCCAAGTAGAGATTCGTAAAAAGAAAAAAACATTATTTAAAATAAATATTAAAAGCGGCAAATATATAACTATATTTTGCCAATGTTTATATTACTTAGTATTAATGGTCGTTTTAAACTAAGACAGAAATGGTTGGCAAAACGTTAAAGAGAACTCTCATATGATTTACGAGTTTTAATGAAAGGTTCACCTATTGCCAAAATATGAAGAATTGACTAGTTTTTTCTTTGTTTGTTTTGTTTTACTGCACAATCCCGTCATTGGGTAAAATTTTCTATAGCACAAATTTATTATATCCATAACTATTTACTCATGGTTTATTTATCTTTTAAATTGTTTGGTTGTGTGGTTTTACGGCACATATAACCTTTTTTAAGTTAATTTAATTCCTT
>NC_136484.1:70304284-70306784 GCF_053919585.1 Euprymna scolopes | reverse complement strand
CATACTTTCATTATGACCCTAAATGGTGCTTATATGTTATTACCAGGCCGCCAGGCATTGCCCGGCCGTAAAATACGCTCAAATATGATATTTTGATTAATTTTGATTTCGTATTTATTATTATACTAGCATTTGAGCCCAGCATTGCCCGGGTGTTTGAAGGTATATGTTGAGCAAAAAAATAAGTTTTTTTTAAACTTTGACCCCTATTATGACCCCTTAACATTTATTGTTTTGGGCACATATCAAGTTAGATTTATGGCCAAGGAACCTATATCTAAAATTTCAAGTGTTTAGACCCAAAATTGTAGGAGGAGTTTGGTAGAGTTCTCAAAAGTCAAATCGTTGAACTTTGACCCCTTAATAGCGAAATTTCTGGCCGAAAACCGATCACAAAGATTTTCACAAATCTTAGTACCCTGTATATGCAAATTTCGAGTCTGTAAACTGAAAATTGACAGAGTTATTGCGTAGGAAAATGTACACACACACAAACACGTTCACTTTTATACATATATAGATTATATTGGACCCAATATATAGTAATGATTTAAAAATTAAAAAAAAATGACTCGTTTGCCACCACCGAGAATCGAGACCAAAGCGTTTAGCTAACGATTTATTTTTTCCTTTGAATTTAATACCTGAGCTATGAAGACATATTTGCAGCAAGGCTAAAAATTAAAACATGAACTAATAGCTATTATGTTACGCATGCATATTCGTAATGCCGTCGTTCGACCTTCACCTGCCAAATTCCATTTTTTTTTTATTTTCACACATTTGCACCGATTTTACCTAGCTAAAAAACAAAAATAAAGTTGCGCATGGGTTCAAATACCTTATATATTAGGTTTCATGTTTGTAGACCAAAAAATGACAGAAGTTTGGTAGGCAAGTTTTTTTACAAATATATATACACATACACAGATATATATATATATATACATACACACATATATATACACATACACAAATATATATGCACATACACAGATATATATACACATACAAAAATATATATAGACATACACACATATATATAGACATACACAAATATATATACGCATACACAGATATATATACGCATACAAAAATATATATACACATACACAGATATATATATATACACATACACAGATATATATATACACATACACAAATATATATATATACACATACACAAATATATATATATACATGCACAAATATATATATACACATACACAAATGTATATACACGTACACAAATATATTTAGACATACACTAATATATATATACACATACACAGATATATATAGACATACAAAAATATATATACACATACACAGATATATGTATATAGACATACACAAATATATATATACACATACACAGATATATATACACATACACAAATATATATACACATACACAAATATATATACACATACACAGATATATATACACATACACAAATATATATACACATACACAAATATATATACACATACACAAATATATATATACACATACACAAATATATATACACATACACAAATATATATACACATACACAAATATATATACACATACACAGATATATATAGGCATACACAAATATATATACACATACACAGCTATATATGTATATATATACATACACAGATATATATAGACATACACAAATATATATACACATACACAGATATAGACATACGCAAATATATATACACACAAATATATATATACACATACACAAATATATATACACATACACAAATATATATATACACATACACAAATATATATAAACATACACAAATATATATACACATACACAAATATGTATACACATACACAGATATATATAGTTATACACAAATATATATACACAGATATATATATATATATATATTCACATACACAGATATATATACACATACACAAATATATATACACATACACAGATATATATATACACATACACATATATATATACACATACACATATATATATATGCACATACAAAAATGTATATAGGAAAGTGTGTTTACTATAACATTTTACGCAAATATTACGCCAGTATAAATAATGTAGAATATCTGCATGAATATAATTACACGTAATAGTTAATTAAAGATGATCATTCTATGAGAAAACCGAATAAAAAACTAATAGGGAATTAATTAAAGTAAATCTTTAAAAGAATATGCAAATTAGATAGATCTTTTGAAGATAGGCGCAATTCCACGACTCATATATAACAAAGTTGTATTTTCTTTCTAGATAAATAGAAAAAGGGCCTTAATATGAATATCATTACACAAAAAAACCCAATTCATAAGAATATATATATATATATATATATATATATATATATATATATATATATATAAAATACGCATCAAGTGCGCTTGAAACCACATCATAACGTAATGTTAGGAAAATAAACAAATATTTTACTTGTTTGAAATTTATAACAGATATATTTCAGAGGTAGACTCCATCTTTTTTCC
>NC_136484.1:70221784-70299284 GCF_053919585.1 Euprymna scolopes | reverse complement strand
ATTATGTATTTTCATTCATTCATACCAAGGAAGCTTTTAGTGAAAAACTTGGAAAAATGAAGCCTAATATGGCATCGGTCAGTGACGTGGAGTTCAAATATCCAATAAAACAAGTGAGAGGGTCATTGGAAAAGATATATTTTTTAAATTATGGAAAATTCAGCTCCCTAGCCCCAGGGGACTCTCATGTGGTTATAAGAAGGAACTGGATCGAAACCGTCGTCATTCACCGAAAAAAGTATCTCAGCAGTTGGTCCTGTTACCAATATAGAAAACAATGAGTTTACTTCTGAATGTATGTGAATTTACTTTTTATTATTCATCTTTTTTTGGGGAGGGGGGTCCATAAAAATAAAAAAACTAAAAAAAACTTGTAGTCTTGAAATTTTTCAAATTGGTGAAATACTGTTCTTCTTTTTACTAAATCAATACATTTCTATACGCTGCAGTATCATGAGCTGATGTGTAAAAATATGACCTCATAAAATTACGAGTTTCTAAAAATTATACTAATTACACGTTTCTGTTTTAATTGTTTTTCGCTTTGTTTTGTAAAATAAATTGTTTGATTTTTATAGTGAATTTTAATCGATACCTTTTCAGAGATTTATCATTCATTTCTGATTTTAATTCTTCTTTATCGGTTTTTATCTTTCTCTATCTTTTTCTTTCTTTTTTTTGTTGTTCTTTCTTTGTTCTATCGGATATTTTATGACTATGCACGCATCTAGTGCGAAAAGACACGAACCCGCAATTTGTTCACTTATATATTAAACTAGCGGGATGACCCAACGTTTCCCGGAATTGAATGATGGTCAACGAATGTTTAACAATCCTATATTTTTATTGCCATCTAAATCGATGAAATCGACCACTTTTCAATCACATTGATGGATTGCATACTCTAATTGGGGACCCACCATGATGCACCTGGAGGAAGCTTCATATACATCTCGCAGTGACTTAGTTCACAATATATTGTAGTCTACATTGCACTGTAGAGAACCTATTGTTGATTTTATAAAATTATGCTTTATATATAATGGCTTGCATTAAAGTTTAAAATGCAGAATCCAGTATCATGGATCAATTGTACTCTAAACAAAAATTCATTTCGAACGTGCCTCTGCTATATCAAAGGACATACTGCTGATTTTATATGTATATATTATTCTAGCAGAAAGACAGGCGTTTCTGATTGTTTGTAAATAAAACTTTTCAAATGGACTTGTAATGTTAGGCTGTGTAAGGTGTTAACATTGATCAAAATCGCCTGTTCCTTCTTTCATCGGATTATTTCGAATTATCGATTATCGATACTTACGCTGCCAGACACATAAATTACCTTCATGCGAAATTTCATAAAAATCGACCCAGACATTTTCGAATCAATAGGAAACGAAATTACACACACAGATAGACACACACAGGTCCTTTTAAATAATAATAGTAGATAGATAGATAGATAGATAGATAGATAGATAGATAGATACGAACACGTGTTAATATAATCGTATACATCGAATTCTCTATCCAAATTTTGTGTTCAGGTCTGGAACGATCCGAAATTGTGGATTAGTTGTAAATCAGATGCGTCGAACAAAACAATTCTGTCTTTCATTCTTAGTTTATTCATCTTTTCGTTTATTCCTTTTTCTCGTTCTTTCTTCGTTCTCTGCTTCATTTATTATTTTACCTTAAATTTTACTTATTTTACTTTCACTTGAAATCCGGTTCACGTTTTCTTTCATTCTTTCACGTTTTCTTTCATTCTTTCACGTTTTCTTTCCTAATTTATTTCATTCGGTGATTTCCTCTCGCGTCTTTTACTACGTTATTTTTCATTCTTTGTTTTCAATTGCTTTTATTATTTACGCTAGTTTATTTCCGTAAATATTTAATAGATTCAATATATTGTATTATTTTTGTTTCACAATTTTTTTAATGGGGGTTGAGGATTTGTATTATTTGGATTATTTAAAAGTACTGTTCTAATTTTTAGTGTTATGTTCATAAATTTCCGGCCGATGAAACCCCCGATCTTCTTCAGGTGTGCCTGGTGGAACATTGAGATCCGCACTGAATTTCTAACGGAAGCTTTTATTAAATAAACGCGGTAGAATTCTCTCATTCCGTCTGTTTGACTGGATAGAAGTCTTAAATAATCCTCAAGTACCGTGGCGTAACGGATAAAGTTCTAGGTACAATACAGTTGTAAGTGACATCTTTCGGGATATTGAAGGTTCAATTCTTTGTACAGGCGATACTCAGAATATAATTGCTAATTACTTAAGATTTCTACTCGGTTATGTCATCTGCTTCTATTGGTTAAATAGATGGTGCCGCTCGAAAGTCCCTTCAGATTCCCGAGTTTGACAGAAAGATTCACGATATCCAAAAGATATAAGGTAGGCAGTTACATCGCCCAAAAGGTGAAAATTAGAATCCAAATGAAAACAATTGTACAAATAACAAAAAATATTATTTGTACAGTTGGTTTAATACGTTTCTTTCACTTTCATTTTTCATTATTTTTTTCAGTATTTCTTATTCTTTTGTTTTCATTTTCTTTAATTCTTTTTTTACAACCTTTTCCATAAATATCTTGATTGCTTTCCTTTCGTTCCATTTATTTATTCAGATTTCTTTCATTTTAAATTTCTTTATATGTTTTCTTTTATTTATTCTTTTTAAAAATTCCTTTACATGTTCTATTTTCTTTCTTTTTAAAACGTTTTTTTTATATATGCATTCGTTTCTTTTTTCTTTTTTTTTTTTTTGATGAACTCGAAAGAAACGATCCAATATTCGCACACAATTTTCATCCAATTCACATCGTCGGCGAACGATATTTCGACGAATGTTTAACGATTTTTTTCTGCAGATGAAATCGAATTAAAATCAATATCAGAATTGCCACTTCTTAAAATTAAATCAGTTACAAGCGGATAATTTTCTATGAAGATAAAAGATTCTTGATTGAATTTACGATATTATTTTTCTAGCGGGATGAAAACTCATTTTGCTGAAAGTTTCGGTTAATGCAGGTTTAGAAGACATCAGTATGCATATGAATATATGAATAAAAAGCATAAATGTCTGTAATGTCATACGAGAAAAAGAAAACATGTAAGAGTAAAAGAAATTTATATAATAGAATGTCCAGGCCAATCATTTGGTCAAAACCTCGAGTTCATGGAAGAGAGAAAATGCCCACTAATTATATTTGGCAATCATTCAATACTTAGCCACAACACGTATAGCAAATGATTGTACAACATTAAGTTAACACAAGTTGCTATTTTACCTATAGATTAAGAAGTTGTGAGTCTATTTCCTTTTTAACTGGTTGAATGTATAAATGATTATGATAAATATGCAATCATACAAATCAATGTTTTCTATTAAAATAATAAAATGCGTTAGAGTTTTTAAGAGTTATCTTCTCCTGAATGAGACTATATTACGAACTTTTGAAATAAATGAGTAGTAGATTTATACTAATGTGGCTTCTTTTACTACTACTACTACTACTACTACTACTACTACTGGGTTTTAAAGCATATTAACTTGAATTTATGTATGACTTATCATCTCCCTATGTAAATAGTAGTAAAGGGGTCATATTTTGCGTTCATTTAACAGTATTCCAGATGTCACATTAAGCGCCTACACTGGTTTTTTAATCTCCGATTTTGATAGCTATGAGCATAGTGTAGTATATGTTTTGATATTACACTTGATCTTTTCAGTCATCTGTCAGTGAATCGAAAATTTTTCAAGACTGTGGAAATATTAGTTTCTGTTCTAACCCTAACATGACAAGTGCATTTGAGAAATTTTATTACGACACAAGCAGAAAGATCCGGCATATTAAATCAGCAGACGCTTCTTTGATATGACACGTGCGCGTTCGGAAAGAGTGTTTCTGTTAAGTGCACAATTGAATCATAATACTTGAACTTTGCATTTTAAACTTTAAGGCAATTCATTATATATAAAAATAATTTTATAAAATCAACAGTAGGTTCACTACAGTGCAATTTAGACTATAATGTATTGTTGACTAAGTCACCGTGTAAAGGTATGTGAAGCTTCCTTCTGTTGCACCGCGATTAGTCTTTACCTAAGGCAAGGACTCAATCGATTTGATTGAAAAATGGGTGACTTCTTCACCGATATCTATGACAATAAAAATATAGGATTGTGAAACATTCGTTGATCATCATTCAATCCCGGGCAACGCCGAAGGTCCCTGCTAGGTTTTATATAGATTTCATCATAGCAGAAGTTTTATAGTGATTTTAAATTTACTTTTACTCATGAGTTATAACTAGGGCTATAACAAGAGCATTAACATCACTCTATATAAAAATATATAAGATATTAACTGATATCTACTCGAGAGTCAAAATAATGAAAAGAATATGCTCTTTTTATAGCCCTAGTTATAACTCATGAGTAAAAATATACTTAAAATCACTATAAAACTATGACAATACAATATTCTTATTATCTTTTTGACTCTCGATGTAAGACACAGTTAGTTGATTAACTGTGTCTTACTGTCTCAGATATATACTCGAGAGTCAAAACAATAATAAGAATATTGTATTGTCACAGCCCTAGTTATAACTTATCAAGGGTAAAAGCCACTCGAGGATAAGGGTTATTTTATTTTAGCAAAAACTTTTATGCTTCAAGCTTTTTCTATCCTCAAATATTTATTCATGGTGTTTGGTTTGGTTGTTGTTAAGGGGAAATTGCTGTTTTTGGTTTTCGGCTTTTCAGAACATGATTGAGTTTCTCAAAAAGGGAAAAACAATAATATCAGTGTTTAGTACATTTTAGATCAGAAAGTTAGTATCTCCAGGCAGCCTGATCTGGTAGCACAAGCGCTTTGGTTTAATGTAGGGTATAATTATATACATTTTATATTTTTTATTTCCAAGACATTTGCAACTTTTTATGAACAGCGCTTTGGGCACTTAAAGTTTATATGTCTGCCATCTTTTGGTTTCTTGCGCATTTAGCATCACATATCTCAATATTTAATGAATGCCCATTGTACTTATTATGACGCCATATTGAATTCGAAAGCTCTGCATACAATAGTCAAGTGTAGGGATATATGAATCGCGGTCTCGTTTTTATCTTTCGTAGTTATGAATGAGACGTATTGAATCGCTATAGTAATATCAACGGCAGGTGGTTTATAATAATGGTCGGTTTAGTATTTTCCAAAAAAATGTACCAGTAGAATCAGAACTGTAGATTCTATTGAAACAGAGAAATAGTTTTGTAGCTTGTCGAAAACATGTAATTAACTGGATTGATATACGGATTATTTAAAAGGCCAAATTATGAAACATGACTTCGCAAACTTGTCGACTATGATCTACAATCATGTTCACACAACGATTCTTGTTAGATCGCCAAAGATAAGCGATATCTAGCCTGGTCAGTACCAAATTGATAACCATTTGGGAAGAGGGCGAAAATTATTTCATAAAAAATAAGGAGAAAACAAAGCGAACTTAACAAAACAAAAAACTGAGTTAAAGATCGCTTGTGTATATTATATTCCCTAGAAATGAAGCTGGGTAAACCCACATATGAAGACCGAATATCATCACACACTATTAGTATCTGAATTTCAAATTAATCTCTTATAACGAAATTGCAATTTAAATTCTTTCAATAGTCAAAGTTTCTTTATAATAGCTGTAACTGAGAAAATGTGTTTTTGTCTGTTTTTCTTTAAAGACTTTATTATATGCAATTTAGCTATTATATCAGGTAGATGGAAATTGAATGTTCTTTTAGCATATTTGTTTCGTTCCAGAATTAAATGCTGAATATATCTTCTCATGAAATTTATTTAAAATTCATAAAATGTACATTTATTAGATGTTTATATTATTGAATTTGAAAAAGAAACAGAGAAAATTGAAATAAATTGACGAATTCCTGAAAAAAACATGATGACGTGAGCCGACATTTGAAATAAAATAATATTGTTTTCATATAAAGTATCTATATCCATGCAAGGTTTCATTTCAGAGAGCAATTATCCCAAAATTCTACACTTGCATTTTTTTGAGAAATGAAAGTTTACTCTCAAAATTATCAAAAAAAGTTTAAACCTTTCCAAATGTTTAAAAAAATACTTAGCAGTAAGTTCAAATTTACTAATTTAATATGTGAAAGACCTTTTGAAAAATAAATAAATTTTTTGAAGATTCATAGCACAAATACTGTCTTAAATTGTTTTATCGTGTTCAAACTTTCTTTCACCATTCTAATTTTTGTGCATTCATAAATATCCACGCACACGTTTATTTTTTATTACATATTCACCCCAAACAAGACACAGTGCCACTTTGATGTATGGAGCTCCTATCAGGGACATAAGTTGCAGGGATACTATGTAGGGAGTTGAGCAGCAAGATCTCTTTTCACCTTACACTTGAACTTCTGCATGTCAGTACAGTTGGGAAAACAGAAACCCGGAAGGAATTCCACTAGCAGTTCTGGGAAAGAAACTATTAGAGCAAAAGGCTTTCTTGCATCCAGGGATCTTTAATTGGCAGGGATGGGACTTCGCTGCTTGTCGGGTTTGTCGGGGATATTTACATTGAGGATGTACAAGGGCTTGTAGTTCGTTGGAGAATCCACCATAAAAATACTCGTTAAACAGGAAGAGGGATGCAAAATTTCGTCGAAGGGACAGAGGATGAAGCTTAGATGACAGTTAAAGATCTATCAGGTTAGCGACTCTCTTTTGAACCTTGCCCAGGAGTGAGAGACTAGCAGCAGATGCACCAGCCCAAATGTGACAACAATACTCCATACATGGGCGAATGGTGGCCTTGTAGAGGTACAGGATACTTTAAGGCGTAAGTAACTTTCTAGCACGGTAGAGAGAGCCCACCTTCCTTGCAACAGCCGTGGCAAAGCCCTCGACGTTTCTGTTCCAAATCATGTTCCATGTGAACGCGACACGGAGGAGTTTAAAAGAAGTACTTTCAGTAATGTATCCTTAGCCATAATTATTTGTAGTTGGGAAGGTTTCTTGTAATTCTTAAAGGAAACGAGTTTAGTCTTGGCAGCATTGAACGTTACTATCCATTTTGACCCCCTTTTTACTAAAGGAGGGTTTTCCTCTAGGGTTTCCGCCATTGCATTAGATACGTGTTCATTCATTTTCTCCTCGCGCCTGTTATAGGGTGTGGTGTCATCAGCAAATATACCTCTCTCAGAGACTATTTTATCAGGGAGGTCATTTATGAATATTAGGAATAATAAAGGCCCAAGGATCGACCCCTGAGGTACATCCGTATTTATATCATGTTGTTTAGATGTACGACCATCGAGGACAATCTGGATTATTCTCTTATTTGAGAATGATTTGATTATTTTAAGTATTCGTTCAGCAATCCATAGGATCTGATTTTCATGAGAAGACAATCGTGCCATACCCTGTCAAAAGTCTTGGATATATGTAGATCTATTGCCCTCCTCTCTCCTGCCTTATCCAGTGCATGATATATTCTTTCAGAGATTACAGTTAGAATATTTGCAGTAGAACAGGCTTGCCTAAATCCATATTGATATTCAGAAGTTTAGCATCTGCAATAGAGCTTTATTAATTCTGGACTCAAATATTTTGGCGAAAAGCGGGAGGAGGCTAATGGGGTGATAATCTAATGGGTTATTTCCTTTGCCAGAATTCTTGTAAACTGGTACCACAGAAGCAGTTTTCCAGCAGTCAGGAAAGCATGATTCGTTAAGGCACTTGTTGAAGAGTTTAGAGAGAACTGAAGCAACTTCAGCCGGGCATCTTTGTAATAGTACAGCCGGGATGAAATCAGGTCCACCTGCTTTTGAGGTGTCTAGGTTTTATGATGTCATGTATTTGAGAATAGATGATTTTAAAATCGTCTAGTATGGTTTCTTTTCGCAAATTAAAATCAAGGAGGGAGTGGTTTGCTGGATTCAACGTGAGTTTGAGGCAAACTGCCCGGCAAGCATGTTAGCTTTCTCAGTTGCCGTGCCAACAACACATGATTGTTGGATAATGGGGGAATTGTTGATTGCTCATCATTTATTACACTGTTGTAGATTTTCCAGAAAAAAATCTAATTACTGCGCTTCAATGCGTTTTCTGGCGGTTTAGGTATATTCTCTCTTAGATGTTGCTACTTCTTTCTTACAATTATTTCTTGCTTTTATAAACTTTTTTCTGTTTGTACTGGACTTAGACTTAATAAATCTGCGATATATATGTTGCCTCTGAGGAATGGCAGTTTCGCAAGTAGAAGTAAACCATTTGAGAGAGGGGGGCCAGCTATAGAACTTCCGTGTGTGAACATGTGTTTCAATCGCTGCTTTAAACAATTCAGTGGTTTCATCCGCGTACTGTTCTGCAGGGAAAGAAAAGATATTTACCTATGGGGCATCTCTGATGTGATCTCTAATGGCATCCTAGTCAGCATTATTGTAGTCCATTGCCGTTTTAAGCAATGGATCTTCAACTTGTGGTCGAGAGTTTACAGTGATGTATATCATCATCACAGCATCGTCAGCATTCTCGAGTAGGCAATGGGCATTTGTTACACAGCCCTCAGACACTGTAGATCCAGAAGTGAAGTTTTCTGGTTCTGATGATCTGGAAGACGATTCGGAAATGTTACTGTCTGTGTCAAGGAATGGGATATAGCAAAGTTATGGATGATGCTACCAGCTGTGTCTGTGTTAGAGCAGCCAAGTCAATTATTGTGGTGGGCGTTAAAGTCACAAAATACATGTATTTTGACGCTAGTGTCAATGGAGAATGCCACATCTATGCTTTCAGAGACATGATTGAGTAAAGTCCTTGGTCGAGGGAGACCGATAAAGAAAATATAGGTAGCTAACGCTATGTTGTAAAGTAAGTTTAAAGCACACGAATGCCTAGCCATTTGATTCTAGTTTAAATTCCCTAGTCATGGGGAGGGTGTTACGTGCATGTGTCTGTCAGAGTCCTTCGACAAAGTGGAAAATAACCAAACATGTTAAAAATGTTAGAGGGAATGGAAGTTTGCTAGGAGAAATAACTCAACATCATTTAAGTTAGTCCACGGATATTTGTAAATGCAAACCTCAAGGGAGGAAGCGAATCGTTGTTCGAGTGTGTGTCTGGTTTGAACGTTATTTTGGATTGAGTGTAATTTCCTTTTTTTTAGTTTCAGATTTAGGGTGAGAGGTGCTAGATAAAGCATGTGTATAGCTACCATCATGCAACACAAGTGGACCATCAGCCGACTTCTCATCCACAGGAATGTGACCTCGAGAATGCCCACTAGAAATGAGTGCACTGTCCCTTTCCATGCACGGCATGGCACTACAAATATTATTCAACTGATGATAGAGCAGCTGCGCTAAACGCTACCAAAGAGTTGGGGCTCATGTACTGTCAGTCAGAAACAGCAGCCAGCAACTGTCAAACCGAATCCTCCAACCTGTCAGACAACAGTGGCCCAGTCAAATCATGTTATCATACATGGTAAACAAGCACCTCCGACATGGTTAGGTTTAGGGAAATGTAATGAGCTGGGTGTGGGGGGGGGGCGGCATTCATTGCCTTAGTCAGGAAACAAGGCTAAGTACTGTGCGTCTCTAGTGAGTCCCTATAATTGAACTTCTGCTCTAGGTTAATAGGAAAATAAGGAGATTGGAAGCCGGGCGATGGACAGAACCTATATACTTCTTAAGCAGTTTAGGTTTGCAAACCGGTGATTTGATTGAGTCACAACTCTAAGAAGGTTGTCGACCAGGATAGGAGGCCGCCCTCGCCCGTTTGGTTTCAAGAGGTATGAGGTTTGTGGTACAGGTTTACATATCGGAGTTTTTTCTTCTTCTTCAACTCTTACTAGCAACGTCTCAAGTAAACTATATTTTTCTTTATATATATATATATATATATACAATAGAAGAAAGGCAATATACTAAGAATAACAAAGCCCATACATAGATATGTAAATTTTATCGACGACTTGTTATAATCATTAGAAGTAGTGTTAATAAGAGATTAATCTGTCCAACAACGTTTAAGATAAAGAACGAGTTACTTAAAAACGAAGTTGTTTATTTCAGTTGTTGCCGAGTGGGATTTCAATGTGAAAGTTCGGTAGACTAGACGTCGTTATATTTATGCACGTTTGACTTTGTGTTATCCATATGTGTGTGTACATGCGTGCGAGAAAAATGGTGTATGTCTCTTCTATTGTCTATTCAGAACCTTTAAGCTCGCGGTTAATGACAGATTTGAGTTTTATCCAAAGGCATTTAATAGTAATTTAAAACAACGCATTCTGACTGACAAAGGTTCGTGTGACGGGATAAATATCTTACTCTAATTCTTGCTTGCGTATTTGCTTACGTGGACAATACCTAAAACGTTCTCAACTCCCAGGGAAACTATATCTGATTATTTGAAACCAGATGTGAATAATCAGTCGAAATTATATATTTTGAAAAAAATCAAGCGATCGGAATTTTATAAGTTGTTATGCGAATCAAATATCGTAGCCCAGGATTGTCAAGTATGCATGAAGTTTTCTTCGTTAGTCGCACCTATTCGCTAACGTTCATTATTTCATTATTATGGCTAACTCTTATTCTCCCAACACCAAGAACAGTGAGACAATTCGGTTACATGTGAAATCGGGGAAGGTTTCACCTGAAATATTTAAAGGAATGGCGTAGAAACATTGTTGGCACTCATTCCATATGTTTGCAGTTCCGCGCTGTACACGTCTTTGCTTACCACACGCATTAGTATAGACGATCAGATGATGACGGATCCTAGTGCCGATTCTAACTAGATTTTCGCCTAAACTCTGTTAGCCTGGTAGCTCTGACACGATCATATTATCACCACTCTTATGGTGTGGAAGCGTTGGACATAAAGCAGTGTTGCTACTATTATTGCAACAAGGTTCCACAACGCTAGAAAAGTACTGACTTTTTCTCCATTTTCCCCTCCACCCCCTTTCTGTTTCTTTCTCTGTGCGCCTCTTCTCACCCCGATTATTTTTCTATGTCTTTCTCTATCAATCTTTTCACCCTCTTTCTCTTTCTCACCCTCTTCCCCATCTGGCTTGATACAACTGATTGCGTCATAAACAGAAAATTTCAATCCTGTTTTAATTCTGTAAAACCAACTAACTCTCACGAAAATGATTTTACATAGTTGGTTAAATAATCCTGTCAGCTCTATTTTCACACAGTTTTCACTGTAAAATATGTCTTTGATTTGATTCTTCATAATGGTTTCGCAGACGTCCTACTACTATGAACCCATCTTAGAATATGTACTCTAGCTAGTATCGGATAATAGTGTCACGGATCCCCGTTACTACACTATTCAAATTGTAAAAATAAATATCTAAAAGTAGAAACTGTTAATAAGCGAAAGGATAAAGCAGAAAATACATACAAATATAAAAAGAAAGAGAGATCTAGAAAACGAACTGGCTGTTACCAGGACGAACGTGTGATGTGAACATGGTTGTGTCTAACTGTGAAATGAATAACGCGTGCAAAAATTGAACTTCACAGTGTCAATCAGATAATGCAACACCCAGTATTTTTCTTCCGTGGTTGTGTTAAACGGGCGTCAAATATAATTTCTTTTAGTGACAACACGTCTTTTGGATCCTTATGTACGCGCAATTTTAGATGAGTCATCATATTTCTATTGGAATCCTTGTTCGTCGGTTGGTCGGTCGCACTTAAGTTTGAAACAGCAGATGTAACAGGCATATCCAATTTTAAATACGTCCATTTATCTCAATAAGAGGCTTTATCCGTCTGTACGCCACACTAAAGCATAACAATGTTTCAGCCGGTCTGTCGCGCTTAGGTTTGCAGTAGCATTTCTGGAGATCTATTATGCTTTTTGTTATTCTTATTAACCCTATATAAGACAGATTGTAACTAGGACCTAAGTAGCTACTATTTGAGACTATTCTAACGGCAACTATCTATGGAGTTGAGCAGCAAAGTGTCTGTTCACATTACGTTTAAATTTTGCATGTTCATACAGTCAGGAAATCAAGAAACAAGAGCAATTGCAAAGTGTATCAGCTTGAGAAAAAAATATTAAAGTAAAAGACAGTCGACATCTAGAGCACTCTACAGTGAAGTGGTTAGATTTTGCTTTTTGTCGGATTATTTGGGGTTATTTATGTGGAACGGTCTCAAATGCTAGTACAAGAGGCACAGACTGCAATAGTCCGGCGATGGGACATGGATTGAAAATTAGTTGAGAGCGCGGGATTTATTTGATTGGTGACTATTTTGACCCTGTCTAAGAGGGAGGGATTAGTGGTAGATGCACTAATTTATATGTGTCAGCAATACTCCATACACGGGCGAATGTTTGTTTTGTAGAGATACAAAATATTGGTCGGTGTCAGTAGTTTTCGAGCAGGTAAGCTAGATCACATATTCTTTACAGTATCCTTGGCAATGTCTTCAATATATTTGTTCAAATTCATATTACTTTTGAATGATAAGATGAGAAGGTTAGTTTAAAATAGAATTTTCGCTAATACGCATCGCTTAAGTAAACTTAATACACGTGTAAAAACGTGTAGCATTGTGTCACAAATTGAGCCCGGGTTAGATTGTTTGAGTAAGAAAAAGTTTGTAAACTAGTTAAAATAAAAAGAAAAGAAAAAAGTCTCTTTCTGCTCGTTATATCTTTCATTTTTCTCTCTTGCTACAATTTCAATAAAATAATATTATTACTATTGACTGCTGGTGTGTCTACGAGAGTTTTCCACTCATTTACTAAATCTTTTGCATTATTGTTATATACAACAAGATCTTACAAGCTGCACCGGTTGAGCAGAAAATGATATTTTTATCGCTAAACATATATCAATAGTGCGTCTTCTGATTTCGTGTTTGTTTTACGGTATATCATCCGCTTTTGCTTATTTATTACTCGGATGCAATTAATTTTACCAAGGATTTATTGTATACGATTAGTTAAACCCAAGTCGTGGAATAACTAGCTTGGTACCTTTCCCAATCGGTACTAGAACATACGGGAACACAATAGATCCGATAAGATTTGGAATCAAAATAACCGATTCAATGTTTTGTAAAAGTATTTATTAGGCCAATTAGGCTCATTGCAGTTCATATTCAGGTGAATCTATTCAGTAGTTACCTGTTAATTTCTAAACCGGTGCATTTTGGGAAATATTTTAGGATAGATAGATAGACTACCTTTAACAAATGTCAGAGACAATTTTTAGATCATTATATGCATTATCTGTTTTGGTCACAGATGTAGAAATATTGGTTCTGTTACAGACGTCACGAGGATACTTCGAACTAACAACGTGGTATCCAAAGCATCCATCGACGAAGTATTCGAACGAGCAAGATAGTGTTCCAAAAACTTTAACAACGAATTATTGAGAAAGTCGATCTCGTTGGACCGGACGTCTAAATGTTTCAAGGCTCGGAAAGCAACTGTGAACTCTACAAGTTCTTGAAGGATTTTTCTAGCCCCCCCCCCAAAAAAAAACACAAAGATAATAAGGTTGGTTAATGGGTAAAAGTTACCAAGAAAAATCCTTGAGTTAATTTTTTTGTTGTCTAACTAAAAATGACTTCTCGGTTTTAGTTTTTTTACCATTGTGTTTTCTCGCAAAAAAAAAAAAAAAAAAAAAAATTCTGACACAAAGGAAATTTTCTGACAATTTCGTTTGGAATAGACTGAATGCAACAATTAATTTTATGAGATTTGTCTATAAATACTTTTTGTACAAGGGGGAAACTCCAAAACAGAAAAAAAAGAAAATCTCAAATCAGAATTTTAAAAAGTTTCCCTCAGACTTTGCAGCGCCACCAGAGGATTGGCATTACATGACTGTGATTGACAGCTACACAACTCCTAGAAATGCTCAGAAGTAAGAGATCGAATAGAGGGGTAGTTTTTAATTTCCCCCATACATTATTTATCTTGTTTAGGGTTGCTGACTCCTTAGTAAGTGACAACGGATCTCAATTTACGTCCACTGATTCAAATGTTCTGTGAGATTTTCTAAATTAAACATGCTTCTACTCCCCAGTACCATCCACAATCAAATGAAAAAGCGGAACGCTTCTCTGGCACTTTGAAACGAGCACTTAAAAAGCACGCGGCGCACCTACGGAAATGGCACTGTAACATTTTCTACAGATTTAGAAAATCACTTCTAACATTAATACACAATCAACAGTATCCCCAGCGGATAAATTAGACCCGTATTAGAAAAACCGTTCCAAAAGCAACCTAAATTGTGAAATATTTCTATTGTGTCTGAGCAGCGTTATGACCCAGTAGAAAAAGTTTTTAACAAACCTTACAAAAACTCTTTCTCGTCTGAATACTCAATAAACAAAAAAATCGTGGATCATTCAAGATCCCAAATTCACGCATAAAAGACACCTTAACCAAATAAGAAAGCATTTGTTAGATGATCCCGACCACATACCTCACAACAACGAAGGAACCATTGACGACACTAAGCCACTCCTTAAACTATCCAGCCAAAAAAGGAAAAGGAACCCCATCCCCTTGCGGCAAAGATGGATAATAAGGGTAATTGTTAGCAATTCTCGTAACTAGATGAGTGTCTGTTGCGTATGTATTACAATGGGGAAACATATAGAAGCCCAGTTGAGCACATGGTGTGAAAATAACAATAGAGCAGATATAGACTCGCAATGTATTTTCTGTGAGCTTCATTTGGGAGAGCCATGTAATCTGGGAAAATATAATAATATTGTAGGAAATAGATATCGATTCACATTTTCTGGAATCATGCATGAAATCTTATACTGATTGTATTGCAGAAGTAATTAGCATAACAATATTTTGGTTATTAACCTATTATGTCTGAATGAAAAGTGAACAATCGACAGTGTGCCTGTATTTTGCGAAGGTATTTTATTCAAGTCGATGTTTGAAGAATGAACGACCATTGGGTTAACAAATCTACAACTAAATGAGCATAATCCTATTGCTTTATGTGTAAATATATTTTTATAACACTTTTAGTAGCCTTAAAATGTATTCTTTACAATTTATTTGCACAACTTTTATGTCCACTTCCCCCACGATATAATGATAGTAACCCTTATGCCCAGAAGTTATGCCAATTTTTTGTTGTTGTTTATCTTTTATAACAATAATTAAATATTCAGTATTAGCGTCTCCTTTCTAGTAGATCGGATTTGCTAAGAAAGATCGACCATATTTTTGGACTTGCATAGATAAATATATATTATTTGTTTGTGCAAATCCAAAAATATGACGACCGTTGTACTATTGCTTATCAGTGTTGCTTGACTGTTCTAAGGCTCGAATCTCGAAACAAACGGTATACGCACTATATCATAATAACTATGGTTTGAGGTCCGAGTTCTAGAACAGTCGAGCTACGCTAATAGGCTGTAGCACGGAAAAACATGTTTACATATATAACTGTTTTATAAGTAAAAACATCTTTGTAATATCGGTATTAGAAAAATATTTACACTTCATAGATGCTCCGCATGTTTCACAATTAATAGTCTATGTTTTCTCGAAAACATATAACTTCCACATCTACCACATATTTCAATGTTTTACTTCTTTGTTTGACTTTGCTTTAGACTAAGTATTATGGTATTCGTTCGAGGCGTAGTTGGAGAATAATAAAGGTTGATAGGATTAGGCACTACAATACCACGTTTAATCTTCAAGTTTTCCTGAAAAGTACAGGTGGATTTGACTAAAAGTTTGTATGCATTATTGTTATAAGTAAAGTGAACTAAGTACTATGGTATCCGTTCGATGCAGAGATAGGAATTAATAGGGATTAATAGGAACTGGTATTAATACATAAATGATCACAAATTTCATCAGATTCAATCATCAATTTGCATAAAGCACTCTAACTCAACGGTCTATCACTTTTTCCTATTTTAATGGGTAAAAAGTCAAATATATATCTCCATCAATTATATAACTGCAACTTTGTGTGTGTGTTAGTTCGTTGCTTATAGATTCCAAAACGGCTGAACAGATTGTCTTTAAAATTTACAGAACTTTGGTGTATAAGTTTGGGAGTGACATTAATTACGTTCTGTCTCAGATTACAAATAACCGGTAACCGAAAGCGTAATTTTGATTGATTATAGAAAAAAACAAAATCGTAAACTAAGTAAAGATGATATCTTCGTCAAAATAAAAAATACATTTGAATTTCTCTCAAGTCACTTAAAATAACACTTTTTTTAAAAACTAAGTTTGCCTTAAACTATGTGTTTACTATAAAATGATTATTTTCTTTAATCAAAAATTCACAGACTGTAATACCTCAAGCAATTACAGTACAAACACAAGTTTACATGTTTTTATATTAAAAAATTTCTTAAATGTAACACCTCTCTACCCCCGGGCTGCCTACTGTTGTTTTGATTCCCTCTCCACCCACCTCTCCACAATCACTTTTTTAACACCTCTCTCCACCTGGGCTGAACTGTTGTATTGATTTCCCCTCCACCCACCTCTCCACACCCGGGCAACGCCGGGTCGTACGCTAATATATATATATATATATATATATATATATATATATACTCCTGAGGATTCCTTCTGCGGATAAAACGTAGAGGTTCTTTTGTAACCCTAACCCTCCACCCACCTCTCCACACCCAGGCAACGCCGGGTCATACGCTAATATATATATATATATATATATATATGTATATATATATATATATATATATATATATATATATATATATATATATATATACTCCTGAGGATTCCTTCTGCGGATAAAACGTAGAGGTTCTTTTGTAACTCCCATAAGTGTATTTTTATATATCCCTATATTAATAAAATGCCGATGTTCTTGTTTCACAGTAGACACTAGAAAAACGAAGCAATTTTATGCTAATCTTTTACACTCACTATTTCCAGCGAATTCTACAGCGTATTTTCACACAATAATACTCTTAGTGCGTCACCGTTTAATAAATATTACAATTTATCTTCTTTGACCCAATCTCTCAAACACATAATCCCATATAGGTAGTAAGAAATATTTTATCCTCAACAAATTAAGTCCTCCCACAGAGCCTGAAATAACCGGAATTTTTTTTATAGCGATATATAGCCACATGCCAAGGAAACATTATCCGACTTCTTAAATGCAGTTATTTATTATGTATTAAGTTCGACTTAAATTAACATAAGCTTTCCTATCATATGTAGTTTAACAGAATGCAGGAATAGACGGCAATCAGAAGTTCGATATACACATTTACATTAGAACCAGTCGCCTTCAGAATAAGCGGTCGTATTTTCGGTTACGTAAAACATCCACAGTGTCCATTTCAGATGCATTTAACCAAACTAAAAATTCTTCTTATATATAGTATTATAACTTTTCTTACTTTTAATTTTCTTCCAATATGATACCATAATTTACATAAATCATTTTGCTTACGCATCGATAATGCAGATACACAATTATTCACGCAACATATATATTGATTCTATACACGTCCGCCATTCATACGTATGGAGGCCCTAAACATCATAAACATACGTTTTACTTTTTAATTTTGCTTCATTACAAAAAGCGTTAAAACAGGATTCTGTATCGATTCTTGGAGTAGATAAACGGATCCTACATTACCTAATACAAGTAATATTATTAATAGTAGTATTAAGAATAATACTACTGCTATATTTGTTATTATTATCAAAATATTCGACCTATATAGAGTATTATAACGTTTTCTGCATTACATTAATGTATTTTAACAATATAAAGCTATAATTTAAATAAATCAGTTGGCTTACTCATCGAAAACCCAGATGCACAATTATTCATGCAACATATTTACACACTGTTCGCCTTTGTAAGAATATACAAGGGATAGCAATACTTTTAGTTTTCATTTTTTGTCAGATTCTAGTGTCCTTTTCGAAGAAAATACATATTTCGCCGTCAGAATCGACCTTATGTCTAACCTTGCCCTCGTGCGAAGGCAAATAAATAAGAACTTTTACTTTATTTCAAGACAGAACAAAAACACTTTTTTTACCATCCATAATGGAGGCCCTAAACATAATAAACCTTCATTACATACAGCATTAAAACATTGAATACGCAGGCAACAACGGAACACAGGTAAGCTAGTTATATAATGTACCACGGCACCCGTCTTGTAGTGAAGTCATAAGAATTTCCACTAAGATTGTATGTTTGATCTCGGCTCAGTATATATTCTAGCCTAGACTTATAAACTATACAATATTCTTTCATGTTTAGGACATTCACTATTTGCACAATTATTCGCTGAGAAAACGAAATGCAATATGTTAAAATCTCTAAGAACTATTTCATAATTATACTCTGAATTAATACAGATATAGATAACTATGTAATACGTATTCACGTTAGAAGATTTTTTCTTCCAGATAATAATCGATTGCTTAGTAAATAAATATGCAAAGATTATTCTGAAGGAGAACATTATGTTCAGCACTAGAATATTGAAATTGAGTCAATAAGCTCTTAACCTCAATCGTATTCGACCAATTATGCTTTATTATAGATAAGAAGGCACCGAAAAACCTACTTGGAAACGCACTCAATAGCCAATAGATCAAAGTATTGAAAAAGAAACAAAAATTGAAGGGTTCAAATCAAATAGAGAGAAAGTTTTTTCTTGATCGCATCAAACTGAAATGAGAAAAGACAACAAAACAAATCTATGAGAATCGATGGAAATACGAAAAAATACTTAAAGATAAAGTGTTAAGAGGCAAGAAAAAAAATAAAAAAAATAAGGAAAAGTAAAAGAAAGAATGATAATACTCATAACAAGACAAACCAACTAAAATTAATTATATATACAATAGAGATAAAAAAAAACGAACACACAGAGAATATTTTAAAACCAATCCGAGAGAGCTGAAATTATCAAAATAAATATAGTATATAAGAAAACTATCATGAACCAACAAGTCTTGAGTAAATAGAAGGTGACATACTAGACTGAGACAATTTTTAGTTTTCATTTTTTGTCAGATTCTAGTGTTCTTTTCGAAGAAAATGCATATTTCGCCTTCAGAATCGACCTTATGTCTAACCTTGCCCTCGTCTGAAGGCAAGTAAATAAGAACTTTTACTTTATTTCAAGATAGAACAAAAAACAAAATCACATTGGTACAAAAAATGGTATCGCATCTATGAGATAAGAGGGAAGGGCTAAAGAAGGACATCTCTATTCATACACAAACTATCATGTAACGGATATTTCCTGTAGCAAAAATTCCAGACAAATCCATCCATCGTTATCATCGAAAAATAATTCGAGACACATGTTGTGATTATTACACGAGAATAAAAATCGTCACAAAATACTATGGGACATGAATGTACAAACAAATAAACCCATCAAAGTAAATAGACCGGATGTTATAATAGTTAACAAGGAGGAAAGTCCTGCCAAATCGTAGATTTCGCCGTTGTAGCAGACCACAGTGTGAATATCAAAGAAATGTAAAAGTGGAGAAAGTACACAAAATTGACTAGAAAGCTGAAAAGAATATGGAAGGACAAAATAACACCAATAATAAAGTTGGGAGCATCAGGAAAAAAGAATGGGAGAGAGTGAAATCAGAGCAATGACTGAGAATATACAAGGGATAACAATAATGAAGACGGCTGAATTATTAAGGAAAATCCCTGAATGCGGAAACTAGTACACATGAGCTATAGGCGCTAGTCAGGTACAAAGAAATTGCTACAGATGTAAAGTACAAAGATACACCACATGGAATAATGAAAACCGAAACTGTATAATTGAAGTATACCCCCCTCCAAAAAAAAAAACAAAAACAAAACCATGTCGGTATAAACTGATACCACATCAAATGGTCGAGGAGGATCAAGAAGGATAGAAAGATCGAAGTAAGCATTAACCAGACATCCACTGAGTGAGCGTAAAGAGAACTGGGACATTGGGGAGGCTTATTGCTACAAATTCCAATGAAGACTATCAACGACAAGTCAATAGCGAACGGCTGTTTCGATAACGCAAATTAATTTGCAAAAGTCATGGAAAGAGGTGAAGAGTACTGGAAATCGGGCGAGACTTAATTTCACTCAGACTTCTGGGAACGCCACGATGAATTTGCAAATGTTATCGAAAGAGGTGGAGAGCACATGCAATCTGGGGAGATTTATCACTCAGCTTCTAGAGAACACCACAGGTTGTTTTCAAGGAGAAATCTTTGATGACCTGTGTGAAAGCTCCTTGTGAGCCAATAATAATAATAATAATAATAATAATAATAATAATAATAATAATAATAATAATAATACAACTCCCACTACTATTCATAATAACAATAATAATACCACTACTACTACTTCTACTACTACTAATCATGACAAAATAATGATAATAACAATATTAACAACAACAACAACAAAAATAATAACAAAAAGTAACAACAATAATAATGATAACAATAATAACAACAATAATGTCAAAAATACTACTAATAATAACAACAATACTATTACTATTACAACAACTAATAATAATAATTACAATAGTATTACTAGTAGTAGTAGTAGTAGTAATAATAATGATAATACTAACAACAACAATAATAATAACAACAATAACGATAATTACAATAATGATAATAATAACAATACTACTATTACTACTACTACTACTAATAATAATAACAACAATAATAATACTAGTAATAATAATAATAATAATAATAATAACAGCAACAACAATAATAATAACAACAACAACAACAGCAACAACGATAATAACAATAACAATTACAATAATAAAAATGACTAGCAGAACCCGTGGAATTCCACGGTAGTTGAAAGTTTTTAAAACACATTATACATAAACTGAACAAAAAATGAAATGAAACAAATAACGGATATAAAACACTTTGTGGGCAAACTCTTTTTTAATCTTTTAAAACTAAAAAGAATTAATTTAAAAAAATTTTTACAATGAAAATTACACACACAACGCTTTGTTTTATTTTCAGATCAAAACAAAAAGTTTGAAACATTTTTTTAATAACTTTTATCGTTCGGGATCAGTTTTCTAATTATAACGTTCTATTAAACTGAATACCTACTTTGTGGCAATATCTCTCACGTATTGCCGTCTAAAAATGGGGTTAGGCTAAATTTTTACTTTCTTTCGAACTCGATGACGACTGGTACAAGTGTTCGCATATGCTGAAAATGAATATCACAGTAAAGTCCTATTTTAGCGTCGGAAAATTTTCAAAAATATTCAATTCAAACAAAAAATTAAATACAAAATTTAATTTGTATAATTGCAGAAAAAAACACGTTTTTCTTTTGGTTATGTGTTAAAATATCCGACAATTCAACGAGTGTAACACAGCATTTAATACAAATAATATCTAGTCATACATTTTTTTCCGACGCTAAAATAGAACATTACTAATATGTCATTTTTGAAAGTTGAATATGTCAGTATAGACATGGCATCTCTACAAGAAGTTTTGTCTGTGCATTATATAACACATTATTTTCCGTGAAATTTTGCAAAAGATCCATTCTTAGAGTGGCTATTTCAATTTATAACCAAATTCTTAAAAAAAAAAAAAAAATTTTTTTTTTCAAAATTTCTTATAGTTGGGATTTTTTTTTCAAATAGGTAAGATAGAGGAGAGGCGGGTAAAGAAAGTTCCCTTCCGAACACTTTTTTTTAGACGGAAATATTCACCGGTCACATAAGACAGATGGGAGATGGTCACAAAGTAGGTGTTCAATTTAGTAGAACATTATAATTGAAAAATGATCCCAGACGATAAAAGTCATTAAAAACAAGTTTCAAATTTTATTTTTTAATCTGAAAATGAAGTTCATAATCGATGAGATTAACATGGAAAAAAAAATGTAAATTGTTGAATTTAGAGATGAGGGCAATTTCCAAAACGTCCGGTAAATTAGCTTATTAATTACGGTATCGTAAGTAAATTGTTATAAAACGAAGTGCTGTGAGTGTAATGTTGTTTCTCCAAAAATGTTTGTCAACAATTAGCAAAATATTAAAATGCCTGACTTGTTTACGAAGAAACTGAAATGGAATGAATTTTGAGTGCTTATTCAAACTGGAACTTATGGCGGCAATTAAAAGTAAAGAAAATATAGAAAAGTCTGCATGATGTACGTAATCGTTACAGAACGAAGATGTCATATTCCAAAAATCACGTTTTTTTTGTTTTTTTTTTACACGGTGGTCACCACTTATCAAGGCTCGGAAGCCACTCAGGGATAAGGGTTGTAAATCGATCAAGCATTTTTATAAAGAAAATTCAGATTTTACGACTAAGCGAGTCGTAGTGTTTTCGTCCGCTATCACGAAATCTGATGAAATAAATAGGGGGGGAACAACTCAAATCCAAATGTCGATGAAAAAAGCAGCCTTCTGTTTAATACAGTTAACTTATTGCTCTATCGTTTACGTTATAATTTAACGTTATTAATTTAACTAATTCTTTTATAAAACTCAATGTCGTGAACGTAATGATGTTTCTCAATAAAATTAATGTAGTTTTTTTTTAACTATTTAAAAAATATTAAAATGGCTGACTTGTCCCGATTTACTTGCCTTCCCTCGAGAGCAAAGTTAGACACAAGGTCGGTTTTTAAGGTGGGGAAAATACAGCTCCCCAAAACGGGGTACTCTGGATAGGAAAAAAGGATTTCTCTTCCACTGACCGATGACATAAAGATGAAGTAGAAGTATCAGAACAGATACTATACTTTGCTCAAAGGCAAAAGACCACCTGACTTGTTTACGAAGAAGCTGAAATGTATTAGTATGAAATAAATTTTGGATTTTTTTAAATATGATTTTTTAAGTTCGTTTTAGTGGTATCACATTTTTTTTTTATTTTAAATAGTATTAAATAATAATAAAAAATATTTATGCAGAACACAGACGGTGCTGAAATAATTACGTTATTATTTAGAAGCCCATTTTAAGATAATGAATTTTAAGTTCGTACAAAATGAATGACCGATCCCTTAAGCTGCATAAACCTTTTGACCCCTTCAAAATTCAGTAAATCAACCAATTTGACCCCACCAAAATTCAGTAAATCAACCAATATTAATAACATTTTCATTATTTATTAATTAACCATCACCAAATATAATAAAAAAAATATTATAAAAATCTTAGGTAGAATTATTATTTTATTTAAACAAAAAATACTTTGACTAAAGTACAAAGAAAAAAAAAACGTATGAATTTATTTTTGTTTTTTGATTATCAAAATAAAGCATCATAGATGTAAACAATAACACATTTTGGTACTTATGCAATTATATTACTGCGCTGAAATAACATTATTATTTAGAAAGCCATTCTAAACATTAGAGGGAGGGTGTTTTGTAACTTTTTTCTTCACTTTTACTGTAACAATTTAATAAACAAATTTAGTTTAACTCGAAAATATTATTTTTAAAATAGCGCTGTAAGATAGATGCATAAGCATCAGGAATTCTTTCTTTTTGAAATTGTTTAATATTTCAGTAACATTACGAAAATAGTCTTTAAAGTTAATAAAATCAATATAACTCGAAAATAAAAAATATGTATTTTCATCTAACAATTTGGTAAACAAAAGATGCCGTAAAAATTGAATTTAACGTGAAAATCCGATAAAAAAAGAAAAGCACAATTCCTATTCTTGAAAAGAATCTATTTCTAACTTCCTTTTTAATTTTCTGTTGTTTCGTCTTTCCATTATTTTTACTTTTTTTTGTACATTAGTAATTTTCTTTGTTGTATATTACTGTTCAATTCTTCCGTTCATATTTTCTTCTAATTTCTCTGCTTTTTGCTTTCTTACTTTTTTTTGTTCTTATATCTGTTTTCTTTCTATTTTCCATTTTCTTCCTTTATTTTTTTATTTTATCGTATTTTGCCCCATTCCTTCTTTAATGCTTTCTATCCTTCCCTCCTTCCATATTTCATCCGCTAAATCTATGTATCCTAAATCCATAACTGAATCGAACACACACAAAAGTAAGCATCCTGCACATCAACGATGCTCTTCTTCGTGACGTGCGATCGGTACATTAGACGCACCAGACACCTTATCGACTCATTTATGATGATACCTTTCAGAGAAATATATATTTGCTAGAAACAAACTCAACGCCCTACAAAGACAATGAAGTCTTACAGACAATAAACACAAACACACAGCTAGTTGAACAAAAAACACTTTCAAACATAACATATACACACGTGCGTGTACTAACACACTTAAGCATCTTGCTTGTATTTATTAAAATATATATTAATGTGAAATATCAAATGCAATATATATATATATATATATATATATATATATATATATATATATATATATATATATAATCCAGAAAGAGTTGTGACATCATATTATGACTCTTCAGTTTGTATAGATACAGTGACGGCTTCCTATCTAAAGTTAGAAAACCCAACCGCCAGTATGGTAGTCAAAAGTTGTTACCCCTATATATATATAACAAGGAAGTCACCACTTAGCAAGGCCCGGAGGCCACTCGGGGATAAGGGTTATTACGTGTACAGTAATCAATGGGATAATACCGTAGTAATCGCTAGTAATGGAGATTCGATAAAGTGTCTTACTTAAGACGGTGGTTCAACAGGAACTTGTTTATGTTGGACTTGAAGACATCCAAGTTGTAGTCAGGTGGAAAACAGGCAAACGAAAGAGAGTTCCACAGGCGTGCACTTCTAAGAAAGTTTCGTTCATGGAATTTACATTTTGATTTAGGCACAGATAAAGAGTAGAGAAAATTATTGACAGTGGTTTCAGCTAGACGGGTGTTTTTCGTGAAAAATTGGCAAGGGGGACCAGAGATTGGAGCTCAGACGAGCACTTCCCATGGAAATAACGATAAAACATCGACAGGCTCGCAACATCCCTTCTGTAAGAGAGAGGTTGCAGGGAAGAGAAAAGGGCATCCCCCACTAGGCTACGAAATCTATTTGTACTCTGTCAAGGCAGGATAAGCTGTTTTTAGCAGCTCCTGCCCAGATATGGCAGCAATACTCCATCCTTGGACGTACTTGGCTTTGATATAGATAGAGAATTGCATCAGCAGTGGTGTATATATATATATATATATATATATATATACAGGATGACCCCCCCCCTAAAACGGCCCCCAACTCTAATTAGGCCTCGTTTAATGTTTTGTCCGAATGAAATGAAACTTTGGTCATAACTAATTTATATTATACTCAAAACATCACATCAAAACACTAGGGTCTTTGGCTTTTTTTCTCCGTTGACTGTAAAATGCTCAGAAAAAAACTGAATGTCCTCTGTTTTTTGGGGGTCACCCTGTATATATAAGGCAATTTGCCTGTATGTTGGGGGAGTGACTGAGTTCTCTATGGACTCCAAAACGGTTGGGCCGATTTTTATGTAAATGACACACAAATGTAATGTATGTATCTGATAGTGTTCTTAGATATGTTTTGTATCGGAATGTCTTCGGTAATCGAAAAAAAACGTGAAACAGCATTACAGCACAAGTGCATTTGAGAAGTTTTGTTACAACACAAGCAGAAAAGCATGGCATATAAAATCAACAGTAAGTTTTTTGCAATGACAAAGGCGAGTTCGAAATAAGTGTTTCTGTTTAGAGTACAATAGAATTATGATACTTGACTTTTGCATTTAAACATTCAATTCAATACATTATATATAACAATAAGTTCATAAAATCAACAGTAGCTACTCTACGTAGACTACAATTTATTCTGAACTAAGTCACTGGCGGGAGGCATGTGTAGCTTTCTCTCGGCACATCGAAATGGATCTCCAATTAGGGTAGAGAATTAATCAATTTGATAAAAATGATCGATTTTACCAATTTCGATGACAGAAAAATATGGGAGTGTGAAACTTTCGTTAATCGTCATTCAGTCCCAGGAACGTTGCGTCTCCCTATTAGCATATATATATATATATATATATATATATATATATATATATATATATATATATATATATATATATATATATATATGTATATATATATGTGTGTGTGTATCTATATATATGTATATATATGTATATATGTATATATATATATATACATGTGTGTGTGTAGGATGGAATGATAAAATTGTCATCTAGAAATAACGACATGATTCCATCACCGTTTGATGAAAACTGGGTTTCTCTTTTTGTTGCAGACCATCTATTAGTTAGCCAGTTGTGCATAAATCCCAAGAGCAATAGGAGCCTTCTATCATGTCTTAACGTGACACAATCTCCAACGAGGGAAATCCGAGATGCGCCGCTGTAAATTAATGCTATCGATCCAAGTTATGACAACATACCATTTCCAGCAACCTCAAAATGTATCGATGGATTGCAACAAATGACAGGGAGGTGACCAGGGTGGTGGAAACGAAGTTTCCTGCTACGGTTATGGTCTTTGGTGTGTTTAAAAACAATAACTAACGTAAGTATAGACTGTCTCAACACTCCGTAAATGCCTAAAATATTTTCTTTGTTATCACTTTCTTGCACAATATATTCTTCCTACCTTAACCTGTTGTTTGAGTCTTTCTTTATGACCTTCTTCTAGGGCCACAACAACTGGCAACGAGGTATTCTACCTTATAAAGTGGTATTCAAAAGAATGCACCTCAATAACATCGACCTGCAACGAAGTATTCTAACGATCAATGTAGTTATATATATATATATATATATATATATACATATATATATATATTTCTAGAGAATGTGGATAGACGAAACAATACAACCAATTCAACTCTTACGGCATTTACTTCCAAAACTTCAGTAAAATATATATAAATTAGATCACAAACACCGGAGATAAGACCGTATACTAATCGCACGCCCATAAACCATAGGAACAGTGTAAGAGGAACTACTTTTTCTGAAAAATTAGGCTCTGTTCCAGAAGTAATACAACATTGTGTAGCAGTGCAAATCAAAACTTTGGACGGACAAAAAATTCTTGCAGCTATGATTATATTATTATATGCCATAAGTTACGTTGAACAAGGTATAACCCGAACTGTTTATTTGCTATTAGAATGGGAAAGATAGAAAGTATTCAATTTATGATGCTGAACGATTGATACTTGTAAAAACTGTCAATATGTACTTTATATATATATATATATATATATATATATATATATATATATATATATATATATATATATATATCATAAATTTACGAGCACGCCACAATCGAGGAAGAATAGCGTAAGGAGAGGGAGTAAAATAAGGAGGGAAAAAGTGGAGGAGGAGGTCTGCTTCTCTTAGAATTAGGTCAGGATTGCTGCTTGAGTGGATCTACTACCGAGAAAACAAAAAGTCGCTAAGAAACAGGAAAATAAACGATGAGCTATCACGGTGCATCTGTGCAGTGTATTCATCGATTATTATGTTATTGAATCACATTAAACAGTGTCATTCTTCGCGTAAAAAAATTGGAGAAAACATGTTTGATCCTTGTGTAATAAAACTTTCTAAAAGGAATAACACCACACACACACACACACACACACACACACACACATTTTTATATGAAACATGCACAATACACTAAAAACTGTCCAACGTATCAGAAAACAAAACTAATATTTTTTTTTAGATTGTAGATTAAATCTGGATTTTTCTAAAAAAAATATTTTTAGCATTTGAGGCATTTAAATATTTTTTTTAAAACTTCCCTTCATATTCAAGGTCGTCACATATCACTTACTTATTCCAGTACCTGACGTATGGATGGCCCCCACTAATAAAAACAAATCATATTGTTTTTATAAAGTATCGGCCATCAAATGACACTTGTCAGAATCTGAACGGAATCCGATTATAAGTTTTCAAATTATAGTTATTTAACCATTGCAAATTTTTCCAACAATGGAAAAATCTGAATTTTGTATGAATAAAGCATTGACTTTTCATGGAAAAATACTGTTCAAACTAAGCAATTGCTAGATGCGTCATTTTGGAGTCTACTGATGAGGATGTATGCTGACTTTAAACACAATCCTATAGGCACAACTAATGCTAAAAATAGTGGTGGTCCAAACTCGACAGTCGTATCTACGTTTGGAGAAAGAAATTGCTCAAACATAGCCATAAATGAAGAAGAAAATATGCTTGGTAAAAACCTATATAATACGTCATGACACAAGACGATCACAAAGATAGGTAAACAACATGGACTGCATTTCAAATTGCTTCCACACTCATTCAACAACTACTGGATTGTCTTGCATGTAAAAACACACATGTAAAAACACAACAACTACTGGATTGTCTTACATGTAAAAAGGTTGCAATAAAATGGTAGGCGCCAAAGACAAACGTCCCACAAAAACGGCATTGAATTGTAGTAAAAACATTATAATCAATAATGTATCTAAATAGACGGATACTATATTTTCATGAATTGTCAAATTTTTGCCGTTTGATTTGATCCGAGACATATAGAATGATGTCCTAATTTTATTTACATTTTACTTGCAAACAAATTTTCTTAAGCATCAAATCCATACACATTTTTAGTGAATTTTTATGAAATCTAAACTCCTTAATTTATAGCGCAATGTTTAGTTAATAAATTGGCAACATTTGCTTGCACTGACATGAACAGCAGCTGCTACTAAATATGCGACAACATAACTATTTATCTTATTCTCTTTCTGTCTAAAGAGTTGATACAAAACTCTTAGAACTGCTTATTTCTAATTCTGTATAAACGGTTAAAAATGTTCTTACGAGAAAGCTAGGCTTTTCCCTGAAAGAAACAGAGATACTTATTGCCTTTCACGACTAACACATTCGCCATACTACTTTATTATTATTATTATTATTATTATTATTATTTGAACAAACTTGACGTTCTCATAAAGGTCATCATTAGTGATAATTCACCGATAATAACTGGTTCTGTTTCCTACAATATTTTTTCTCAGCTTTCTAGTACTCTCCATCTCTTTTATTAACCTTTGCAAATTATTTGCGTCATCATAACGGCGCTTACCATTGATTTATCTTTGGCAATGACGTTGGTCTGCATTGGAATTTTAGTGACAATACGCCTACCCAAGATCCTAGTATTATTCGCACTCATCAAATTAAATATTTGCTAGTGTTTCACCGTCTGTCCTTATACATCCTTCTTGATAATTCATCGCTATTTGCAGGAATCAGTATGGTACGACTTAATTCTGTCGTTGACATTGATTTCACTAGTTCTTCCTAGCGTATGCCGGAGGAACCACATGAAGGTTGCCAACATCCAGGATGCAAGGTTACACGCATATATTAGCAGTCCACGTTCACTGTACCTATTTACCGTTCAAGTTTTAAGAATAATAAAGTAAAAATAAAAACTTTTAACGTATAGAAAAATAAAAATAAACTTCTTTTTAATTAATCTTTTTAAGGGTTTCTTCACATTGATTCAAAATAAAAGAATGCCGTTGAAGATCAATTTTTTCTAAGATATAACAGTCGAGGTTAGACTTTAAAATTCAAATAAGATTTAGAAAATTCAATTCATTGTGTAATTGTTGGAATACTATAAAAACATGAAAGTTGTATAAATATTTTAAAAAAATTTGTCACTGTAATTTACACTAGAAAAACGCCTTTTCCATCTGCAAGTACATAAATAATATTTTAAGGAGAAAGGAAAATGGAGGATATAAGGTTTTATATTAACGATAAAATAAAAGGGCATAATTGTAGGCTAGGTACATCGTTATAAACATCAAGCAATTTCAGATAGAACAGACAATGACCGATTAGCTGTCTTTAAATGTATTTCACCAGATCACAAAGATAGATGACTTTGAGCGGGTACAAAAGTCACCCGGATGTTAAGTTAGTAGTAAAAAACGGCTTGTTTTTATGACTTTTAACAATAATACATTTTATACTAAGTGTGATCAGAAACATTAACGACGCAACAATTTGGTCGGAATATATGGCATAAGCCCGTTGACACACTGAATGCTGTGAGATCACCAAAGTTAAGCAACGTAGAACGTGGCCATTGTCAGATGGATGATTATTTCAGAATATCAGGCGTTCTATGTAGGAGGAAGTAAACATCTCTCAGCAAAAACTACAAAATTCTTAACATTGTCATCTCCTCTGACCGAGATATACAAGCGACTAGGAAACTTCTTCCTTTGGTGGAAGCTGGTTCAACTCAACTAAGGTGTTGGGTAACCGTATTATTAATCGCAAAATAGATACATAAGCATTTAGCACTAACATACGCGTTCTCAACCGGCCATGATCTACTAATGCTTATTAGAGAATGGATGATAGTTCTCACTATCATGTCGACTATATTTACGCGTGGTATAATACAACCAAGTTAAGCCTCTGAATATTCTCCAGTATTCCTACATTATGTATATGTATGTGTCTCTGTATATGTAGTAGTAGCATCAGTAGTAATAGTAGTAAGAGAGAGAGAGGGGAGTGAGATAATAAGGAAAGAATATGATAAAACGTATGATGGAAAGACAATGTAAAATAAAACGAAGGAAGGAAATGAGATGTGTGATATAAAGAGGGGGACAAAAGCGGAAAACAATTGAGCAGATGTTACGATAAATGGAGTGGAAGAAAAAATGTCGAAATATAGCGGCGGAAATCAGAGAAAAGAGAGCGATTTGAAAGCAATTCGAAGAACAAAAAAAGAATAGAGATTCGATTGAACTATAAAAATACAAGCACACACACACACACACACACATATATATATATACATATACATATATAAGCATGACATTGGATTAGATAAGGAAAACAACGAAAAACAAAAAATAAATTATATATATATATATATATATATATATATATATATATATATATATATATATATATAGTAACGTTATAATTAATGTCACTAAACAAAAGCAACATGGATCTAGAAATGTAACAACTAAAGCAGCACAAATATAAGGAGTTATTCTTTTTTCCGATTTTTAAAATATTTTTTCAATTCGCTGAGCTGTCTTTTTTATTTCAGCTTGCATGTTGTACATTATAGCGCTCAAAATTTGTATTTTTCTCAAGCGCTTTCTATCGGTATATCCGATTGTCGTCAGGAGCGATTATTGTTTTCTTTTTCTTTTAGGCTTGGTATGTTTATAGTTTTGGTTAAGGGCGAATTATCTTTATTTTCGATTTTCTTATTTTATATTTTATTTATTTAATTTATTGTTAGTAATTAAATACAGTAAGTATATTTTTCCCGGTATTAAATGAGATTCGGTTAATAAGTGGCTGGAGTTTTTGATTAGTATGGCTTCTAGTAATTTTAGTCGTCGTTAAGGTATCGAATTTTAGTATTCTTAATTAAGATATTGTCATGGGATGTTTGTTTTATGGCGCTATCATAAGCTAAATGCTAGGTTAGTCGTCGGAAGAGTGTTGTTTTGGTGTGGCCTATGTATGCCTTGTATGAGTTTATAGAGTGGGCTCGGAAACATTCTTCGAAGGGGCAAATAATTCATACACTAAACCAGTTTGGTTTAGTGTGGTGTTAGTATTATCATTGTTTTTAATTATTAAATTGGAGGTTTTAAATAAATATGCTAAGACTAAAAGAAAAAAGAAAACGAGAACAACAACAATCGTTTCTGACGACGATCGGATAAACCGTAGAAAGCGCTTGAGGAAAATATGGCTGAACAACAACTTTTGGGTGCCATAATATAAAACATGTCAGCTGAAATAAAAAAGACCGCTCGGCGAATTGAAAAGAAAAAAAATCGGAAAAAGAATAACTTTGTCGTGTTCAATGATTGAACACGACAGAGTTATTCTTTTTTTCCGATTTTTCCGTGCTTGAAATATATATATATATATATATATATATATATATATATATATATATATATTTAAAAGAGTGTAGCCATCAACAATTGTGGTTTTTTTTTTAAAGGTTTTCATCATATTTTTGTTTTAAAATATTTTTATAACGCGTTTCCAGCTTAGGGTGTGCTCTCTTCAGATGTTTTCGTAAAAAGTTTTTCTTTAAAATGGGAGTTTGTAGAGTTACCTCCGCTGATATTAAATATGTTTTTCAGAGTGATGTGTGGTCTCAGACATTCTGACTCCAACTGTAAGTGTTCAAAGTGTCCGGTCAAAGTTATTTTCAAAGAGTGGCTTTTGGTCCATTTGGTGAAGGTTTTTATGTTTTTTTAGGGTTCTTTTTAAAGACTTTCTTTCCCCATGTATAACACACACTCACACACAATCACACACGCATACATATACATTCATGTACATGTACACATGCACACGCACACGCACACGCACGCAGGCACACACACATACACACACGCACATACATAGAAATATATGTAGGAGCATGCATATATAATACCCTCCCACACACTCACACACGTACTCGCACACATCCACCGCTAACAATTATTTTTATTTTTTTATTTTATATATATATATATATATATATATATATATATACTTTTTTTTCCAACCAAAACACGCATGTATATATGCGCTTAATCATTCAGACATACGCACACGCACCAAAACACACACAAGTAAGATGGAGAATAGGTAGGAGAAGATATATATACATACATACACGTACATACACACATATATGTACACACATACATGTATGTGCATATACACTCACAAACATCCACATACTATGTAGGCACATACACATACACACACACATGCACATACACAGACATATGCAGGGGCTCACACATACGCGTATATCCATATCCACATTTACCCACTCATACATGTGCATACATATGTATATATATACACACACATACATACGGATTTGTATACATTCATCCACAAGCTGCATAAAATCAATTCCCTACACCCTAGCACGTAGAATATGCACCATAATCACGGACAATAACCTTCGGAAAATCCGACTCAAGGAACTACGAATAAATTTAAGAAAAAGAAAATACCCATCACAACTTATAGACAAAGGGATCCAACTTGCGACAAATATACCAGTAGAAGATTTGAGAACCCCTAAAGAACGAAACAAAGAACAAAAGCCGGACTCTAGTTATTGCATTTTCAATTACACTTCTTAAAATAACAGATTCAAGTTCTCGGATTTCATATCTTGAATTGTTCTTGTATTTTTCACATATAAACTTTCTTTAAGATAACCCCAAAGACAAAAGTTCAGGGGCTGTCAAATCCGATGAACATGAAGGCCAATACAAATCAGAAAATCTGCCAGAGGGGAATCTGTGTTGATGATGTAAAGATAGAAGTTTGGTTCTAGATGAATTAAAAGTAACCAGTCACCTATTTTCCCATTGTACCATGTGTCCAAGATCAGAAAAGAGAGAATCAGAAAGAACTTGGTCATTTACGGCCTTGGGTGTGTTGCCATAGATGGTAGTGTCGTCAGCATAAATATCTACGAATGATCTTAGGATGTGATTTGAAAGATCATTGATGTAATACAGGAAGAGAGTTGGGCCCAAGATGGACCCTTGAGGAACTCCAGCATTAATGCTATGGCTTCTGATTGTGATTGTGTATTGATATTCATATTAAAACCACTTGTTTCTATTCATTAATAAAAAAGAAAATACAACTTTGTTATATATGGGCATGGAATTGCATTCGTCTGTAAAAGATCTAATTTGCATATTCTTTTGAACATTTATTTTAATTAATTCCCTATTAGTTTTCGTTTTTCTTATGGGATGATCAACTTTAGTAAACTATTATATATGATTCATATAGATATTCTACGTGATTTATTCTTGCATAATATTTGCGTAAAAAGGTTATAGTAAACACAAATCTCTTTCTATGTATATTGATGTATGCTTATATTTGTTTAAAAATTTGCCTATCAAACTCTGCTAACAGTTTTTGGTTTACAGACATGAGACTTAACATATAGAGTATTCGAACCTATGCGAAACTTTATGTTTGGGTTTTAGCTGGGGGAAATCGGTGCTAAAGTGTGAAAATAGGAAAAAGAATTTGCCATGTGAAGGTCGAACGATGGCATTACGAATATGTATGCTTAACATAATAGCTATTGGTTCATGTTTTAATTTTTAGCCTTGCATCAGATATGTCTTTATAGCTCAGGCATTAACGTAAATGAATAAGTAAATCGAAAACTAAGCATTTTGGTTTCGATTGTCGGTTGTGGTGCACGAGTAATTTTTTAAAAACCTTTCAAATCAATTCTACATATTAAGTCCAACATAATGTAATAATAAATACGAAATCTGCATTAATCAAAATATATATTTAAGCGTATCTTACGACTGGGCAATGTCAGGCGGCTTGCTAGTACATATATATATATATATATATATATATATATATATAGTCATCCACGTACAGTACTGTTTCGCAGCTCATCAGTGCGGCTAGACACGCAACTACCTCAAGCCAGGACTGAAATCCGACCGTCTGTATGACAGTCAAGGCTCCTAACCATTACGCTATTGGCTGCTGAAGGAGTAGTTAGTTTAACGATGTTTTGGCATCGTCCGAAATACCTCCGCTCGATTTGTTTACACAAAGAGCGTCGCTTATATGCTAATGGTAATTCGTGTATGAACAAATGATTAATAAAACATGTTAAAAGACATTGTTAAATGACATCTTGGATTGAAATTTTAAATTCGACCGTTTAGTTTCATTAAATACTTTTATATGCAAAATCCGATCCTGCATTTTGCTAATTCCTGCCCTGTGATGAGAAGGAGAGTATTTCTTCGAAACTCCGCGGATTAAGGACTATCCATTTATCTTGTGCATCCTTTTTTAAAATTAAATATGTTTTTAACTCTTTTTCAAGATGTCTTATAACATGTTTTATTAATCATTTGTTCATATTATAAGCTCTATTCCCTTTTCGGTTTTATTGAGCTTTTTACATCTGGCTGAGTTTATTTTACTTGTAAATAATTACTCTTTAATATTTATAATATATTTAAAGTTTACCATTTTGATTACCTTGGTAAACTTATTGTAACTTTTTTTTTATATATATATATATATATATATATATATATATATGAGCGAACAGTTAATAAAATATGTTAAAAAACACTTTGAACTGAGTTAAAAACATATTTAATCTGAAAAGGAAACACTAGATAAATGGATAGTCCTTAATCCGCGGAGTTTCGAAGAAATACTCTCCTTCTCATCAGAGGGTAGGAATTAGCAAAATGCGGGATCGGATTTTGCATGCAGAAGTATTTGATGAAACAACAAGTAAGTCAAAGATCTTACTTGAAAACAAAATAAGTTAAGCAGAGGGAATATGGTAAAGAAAAAGGTGATTACACGTGAATGGATAGTCTGGTGGAAGATAAAAAATCCAGTCACGGTAAAATCCAAATGTAAAACTTCAAGAAAGTTAAAAGAAATTTCATTTGTACAAGTAAAATCCAAGGAAATTCCGTAATTGGAAGAAGATGGTCCATAATAATCCAAAGGCAGAAATCCAGGGAATAATTCACAAACATGTGTACAAGGAAAAAAAATATTAATAAAAGAAAAATAAGATGTGCTTTTCACTCTACTTCCGAGACATAACTATAAATAAAAAAGATCTGGGGGAAAAATGATAAAGTTAAATATAAAATAAAGGGAAACAAAAGTCAAAACGACCAGACAGGAAATGTTAAAGGCGCGAAAATATATATAGGGCAAAATAATATAGGTCAACTGAAATGTACAAGTGATCACTTAAAAAATGTCAGCAAGAGTTATTTAACGACACTAAAAGGAAAATAAAATAGGAAAATAAAAATAAAAATAAAAAAGGGAAATAAAAATAAATAAATAAATATATAATAAATAAATAGAAAATAAAGAATAAATAAAAAAATAAAATATAATAAAAATAAAATATAAAATATAATATATAAAATAAAATAAAATAAGAATAAAAAAAGAGAGAATAAAAAAGAATAAAAATAAATAATAAAAATTATTTAAGGGGAGAAGATGGTCGGTATCTGCAATTTCAGGAATATATATATATATATATATATATATATATATATATATATATATACATATATATATATATATACACGCATACACACGAATATGTATGCTATGCGTGCACTTTTTATTAGAGGTTAAGAAAATAGAATGACTAGTGAATGAAAATAGCAATAATAGACTGTAGCAACAATGGCGAGTTAAACGTGTGAAATACAAAATTATTATTGGTAGCTGAGGTTGTTTCGCATATTTCAAACTTATTGCAGAAAGAAACAGGGTTATATTTGATTGGGAACTAGAAAACAAAATAAGAACGTCGTGAAGAGTAATGAATATAATATTTCTAAAGTATGCCTGACAGACGACGAAAATTCAGAACTTTTATTGCTGAGTATAGAAAAATAAACGTTAAGCGATATAAAGCATGGCAAGCGGAAAAGGCGGTGTCGATATATAATTAGAAACTTAAAAAAAATCATTTTAACTAAAGCTAATGTTAAAACCTTAATGGGAAGATATTAAATAAGACTACATGGTGGTATATTAGCGAAGTCGTGTATTAACACATGTACAACATAGTATATTACAGTAAAATTAACCGTGAAACTAAATAGTAACCTTTTTCCCATCGCAGGAAGATGTACAAGTACGGGAATTATGGAAAATTAAGTGAACGCCCCTAAACAAGGGATACTCTGACGAATTAAAATTACCTGGGGAGCCTTGTCAGGCAGTAAACAATATGCTAACTCCGCCCTAAATAGGGAAGACAAAACTATGGGCCAAACTCTTGGGCCTATTCAGGAAAAATAACTCAGCCTAATTGATAAAATGATTCTGAAATTGCCTACCGCACTGGTCTCCTAGTTAAACGTTTCTTAACAAGTGAGATTGCAGATGGACAACTTATACCAATTTCACTTTATAACAACTTTCTTTTAGCTTTATCCAGTCTAGAGTCAAAATATTTCCCTTTTAGAGTTTATTATAATTTATCTGTTATCTTACATTTCCTTTTTGATCTTTGTTGGTCGGAATCTGTTTTGATTAGTATTTTAACTTTAATCGAATGCTACACCAATTAGTCCGTCCTCTGGCGTATTATTCTCGGCAGTATCGGGATATTGTTTCCTAACGGATGCGATGTCATGTGATCAAAGAGAGAGTGAGTGAAGAGCAAGTTCTTTGGAAGAGCGCAATGCATGAAACTATAGTTTAAAAATGCGTTGATGAGGTATGAATATCGATATATGTCTGTCCTACCTATTCATCTGATTGCTAATTTCAAATAAAAATTAAAGTGAATCAACTTCCCTGATATTCAATAGATTTGCTTCGACTCAATAATATTGCAGATTATGAAAATTAATTTGTAGGCGGCGTTCTTTCGGTCTGGAAATATCGTTAAAACGTGCGTACAGCAAGAAATTGTAAATAAGGTATGATTATAAACTTTCATCCCTTGTTACAAGAAAATGTTCCCCTTTTCTTGTAAGTAAGAAAAACATTAGATGTGAAAATGAGATTAGGATAGACCGAGATTTGAACTTTTTAAGCAAGGTTCAGAAATGGAATTTCGCATTGTTCAGTTTCACATAAAATAGTTTAGATATGTTTGTTGTAAAAGGAATTTAATTGTTCAATTCTTTTTATGAAAACTGAATTAAAATAAGATCAGCTAGAGAAGAACGAACAATAGCAATTTAAAATAAGTCAAGTCGAAAAATAGGTTAGTGAGAATTCTTTGTCTGCAGAAGTGGTTTGGAAACATATGCCGAACCACGTATGTTTAGGCCACATGAGTTCATCACGTTTTTTGAAACCACACATCTGACGTCATAGCAAAAATTAATTCTCAATAATAAAAGCTAGGATGAGCAGAGCTAGGGAGAGGAAGATCGGAGGCAGTCGAGTCCGGATCGAAGTCAGCACAGTCAGCCGGAAAGAGCTGACATAATCAGAGGAGGGCCCTTTAAGAAGCGAAGGGAGAAAGTTTTAAACATGTAGACACAAAATTGAATTACTGGATGCCGTCATCATTTTGACCGGTCAAATTGAATAAAAGAACATCTCATATTTTTGTAACTGCCGTCTTCGTGTAGTCATTCCGCAAATCAAAGGTAATGTGTAATCATCTTATATGAGCTTTGTTCCCACTCATCGTTATTAATCAACTTTGTATAACTCATCCTAAGTAATGTCTCTCTCCATTGTAAGTAATGACTGTCCCCCTCTTGTGTTAAAAGAACGGATCACCTCCTCTCTCTCCATTCTGTATGTGTTAAGAAGAAACATCCACAGAACTGTAAAATGTTATAAATGTCTTCTATCTCTTCTCTCCCTCATCACCATCGTATATATGTACCCGTCATTTTTAATATGAAACCCACCGGCTATACAGCACCCTGAGTGACACATCATTGAAATGTAATAAGACACAGAGAAAATGAAAGGGAAATAAAGGAAGAGAGTAAGTGAAAGAAAGGAATATAGATAAATAGATAGATAGATAGAGAGATAGAAGAGAGAGAAGAGAGAAGAGAGAAGGAAAGAGTACAAAGCGATAGTTTTGTACGGTTTAAATGTGCATTCAGAATTGCCTGTTTAAATTAAAATCGTCAATTTGTATTGTACACTGAATAAATGACGGTGATGTTATAGTTTGTATGTGTTCTAAGTTCTGAATTGGATGGGTAAATCTAGGACCAATTGATAGACAAAAACAGGATCACACGTTTCCTTATTTTATATTTATATCTGAAATATTAATTATGAGAATGCAAAAATAGTCGAAAATAATTTGTAGAAAATTCTGAAAATTTGAAAAAGAATAAATATGAATTATTTTTACTCTAATTCGCCCTAAACAACGTAAGATGCTAATATTTTAAGAGTGTGCTAAGTTGAACAGCAAGATGTCTGTTCATATTACATTTAAACTTCTGCTTGTTCATACAGTCAGGAAAGCAGGAAATAGGGACAAAATTCCAAAGTCTACCAATCAGAGTGAAGAAACTAATAGAGTATTAGACTTTTTGACATCTAGGAATCTCAACAGTGAAATGGTTAAATTTTGTTGCTTGACGCGTTAGTCAGGAGTATTTACGTCGAGAGGGCACAAGTGCTACGAGTTCGTCAGAGCACATTTCATTAAAGTACTTGTAACGTAGGTACCGTGGTGCAATAATGCTTTTTTGTGTAAGTACACATATTTAATCAGCAATGTATTATTAAAAAGCCACAGAAAGAGATTGTGTAAAGCAGATTATCTATGCGACAGAGAGTCATGGAAATATTAAAGGAAATAGATCCATAGATATATAACTATATAAAAATGCAGAAGGAGAGAGAAGTAGAGACATAGACAGGGAAAGGCGCGAAAGAGGCACAGACAGCGAGAGAGAGAGAGAGAGAGAGAGAGAGAGAGAGAGAGAGAGAGAAGAATGGTGAACAAGTGTGAAAAGAGGTGGTGAAATATAAAAACAATCGGACGGAAAGTGAAACGATATTTTCTCAACTCTTACTTGATTAATATCACCGAGGGCAACGCTAATTCTTATCAACATAGACAAGACGAATGATGCTGAAAGAAGAGAAGATAAATGCATCTTTTTAAATAAACAGACAATTTTTTTTTATATATAAAAGTAGAAAAAATTTAAAACAATGGAAATGAATGAAAACAATGGAAATGATGAAGCTTGCGGAATTGCAGGAAATGGTGACTTGGAATTTTGATTAGACACTCTACGACAGTTCATTCAGTCTGTTTTCCAAGTGTGGCCCACGACCAAAGATGAGACGCCGATGGCGCCATCTTGTGTAGAGACAATGCAACAATCTAATCAGCATCCAATCTGCATTTGGAAAAGAGCCACAAAAACTCAACGAGCGAATCTAACTTTGACTCGACATTTTCTGGTGGCTTTCACAAGATAGGGTGTTTTTTTTCTTTTATATATTCCTATAGCTTATCACTTATTTGTCTTTTATTTATTGCGTTTGTTATTTTAATTATTAATTTATTCTGTTTCCTTTTTGTTCTTGGTGTTTACATATTCCGTTTATATCTTTTTCTTTTTCTATATTTCGTTTTTCTTTCCTTAAGTTTTTATTTCTTGCTTCCTTTCTTTAGTTCTCTTTGTTTTCGCGCCCGTTTTATAGTTGCTTCTTTCCCTTCAATTTTCATTGTTATTTCACATCTTTCACTTCTAATTTTTCTTCTTCTTCGTGTGTAGAAAAGTGTCACTCAGAAATGAATTTAACCTTCTTTATCCATTACGCAACGGGTCTGCAGGTTAAAGGTTCTCTCCTCAGTGAAGGTGACGCCAAGAATACGATTACAAATTATTTAAGGCTTATTTAAGTTATGGCCGATGGAACAAAAGCATGTTACCCTCCGTTGATTAAGAAAAGCGTTCTGTTCAAAACTCCGTGCAGAGTCGCGAGTTCAACAAAATACAACTTAAAAAAAGACGCAGGTCAAATCAACCGAAACGTTGTGAAAATAACGCTCAGAACAATTGTCAAAATAATCCTAATAATACAAAGTTTTTATCTTAGAACAATTGTCAAAATAATCCTAATAATACAAAGTTTTTATCTTATTTCTTTCCGTAGGTTTAAGGTTTTCCTCCTTTTAATATTGGTCCTGGATACGACCTTAAACTATATCCGATGGTGAGGCCCCAGCTTGCCGGCTCTGGGGAGTGTGGATCCACCCTTTAATTGCCATTGCTCCCAGGTCCACTCTGACCCGGAGTTGTAGTACCTGTTAAGGTCCCAACTATGGGTTAAATAGAAACCGACTTAAAAAAACAAATATACTCTATCAAAAAATTGTTCTTCAAAATCACTGGATTCGGCATTAAATAACCCAAAAAGGTTGATATGCCGTAAAACAAAAACAACCAATCAACCTTTTAATTTTTTTTACTCATGCCTTGTTTCTTTGCTTTGTTCTTTTCTTTTTTTCTTTTTACTCTTTCCTTCATTGTCTATTTCTTTTCGTTTTCCCTTTTATATTTTACTTTCTTTACCCTTTCTTTCTTTTGTTCTTTCATTCACGTTTCTCTCTTCTTACCTTACTTTCTTCTTTCTGTCCTCGTTTTGCTACTATTCTTTTTGTTGTTTTTACTGCGTTTTCATATCTTTACCTTCGCTTCTTGTCCACTTCCTTCATTCATTATTACTTTACTACCTTCATACACTTATTTCTTCAGGCCGTTTTCATTCTAAAATACTCAAGTTTCCCTTTATAATATTTTTTTATCATTTTCTTAATTCATCTTTATGTATATCTTCCCTTTGAAATTTGATATTTTATTGGAACCGCTATTCTCATAACTGCCACTATCAATTAATTTTGTTAACAGTATAACTTCGGCATTGTTCGTTGTAGGTACGCCTTAATTATAAAATCATGTAAAACAACAGAATAAAATGCATATATCAAAGCATGTGCATGTCTCTATTAACAAAATGCGAACAAGATGGAAAGAAGTAAGAGATGAGGGATTGACAGAAAGGGAATGCATCAAACAAAGATGCGTAATAATTCTAAAGTTGTGAGTTATTTCCTATACACGACAATATATTTTCATTTTCTCATCAATCACAACCAAAAATTCAATTTAACAAAACAATATCCATGGAAAAAACTGGTGATGTAAATAATTTATCGTTTGAATGAAAATAAATGGTATAAGTGTACTAGCAGGGTTACACAACATTACCCGGAGCAAAAGTATAAAAAAAACTTCTCTTTCTTTACTCTTCTCCCCCCTCTCACTATTTTGCCCCTCTCTGTAAGTCCTCGTTTTCGCCCCCTCTCTCTACCCACTCTTTATCATCTGCCACGTCTATTCCTCTTGAGCTGGAAATGTACACAGTCAACTATTCTTTCATATAGATTCATCAAAAAATAAGTCGGCAATAGGGAATTAACTCATTGGTAACAAATAAGAGTTACTTCCCTTTAATACATAAAATGACTGAAGAGCGTATCCCACGACACAAACTAACGGATATTGAAATCAAAAGGAAGATTGAAAGTATAAAATGAACAACAATGATAAAAACGGACGAAATATTAACGGAAATCAGTATATCAGAACTAACTACGTAAAGTTGTACGAACACTAAATAATCAAAAGTAAATCGAAATAGAAAGATCAGACGATCCCAAAACAACTTAAATTGACAGAAATCCCATAAGTTGCCTACATTTAAACACACACACATACACGACTTGTATCACATGCAATAGAGTGAAGAGAATTGAAAGGCTGAGGAAGTGGCTTGATATTTGGCCTGAGGCGATTTCTTCAGATAACTATATAAGAAATAATGATAAAAAGCTCTTATCTCTCGAAAGGAAACCAAAATAAACATAGTTGCATCAGCATTTGTTAATGTCACTCAAATCCACGAGAAAGTGACCGGCCGTTATCAATGAGAACATTGTTGTAAACGGCTTGTGCAGTTGCTGTAATTAAGTCTCAAGAAAACACCACGCATTTTTTACCAGTAAGAGAATACATGTGAGAACTCCTCGTAAGTAATTAATGAGTGTAGAAGTCCAAGGAACATATCCGAAAAAAAAAACATGGATGAAAAAGAGCTAGAATAAATTTGAAATCAAAAGAAGAATTGCAATCTTAAAAATTGTAACCTGTAAATAGTTGAGATATCAAGAAAATTCTCTGAGTGCGGAGACCAACTTATATAACTAGGTAACAGTAGCTAACCACTAGTAAACTGAAATAAAATGGTGTTGTTATTAAATACAACTCCAAGAGTTGAGAAAGTATATTTAGGCGATCCCAAGGGAACTTGTACTGCTTGAGTAAAATATAATACTATATAAGAAAAGATTAAACTTTTATCCTCCCCGAACCCTATAAAAATTTAGTGGCATCAAGTTAACTTGAATGTAGACGTAGGAATTCCGAACTGATATAGAATAAGGTGGACAAAATCCAAATATTGATTGGAATGTATTATTCTAATTTTTTTCAATGATGATTGACAATTTGATGAATAATATTTGAATGATTAGGACTAGTGTTCCCATTTATCCTTCGACCTTCTGTGGATGTATCTATTTTACACGAACATCTTCCTGTTAACCTGTTAAACTAGGGAATCTGCTCAGAATTTCGAACAGAAACCTTTCTTTATGGTTACGTTCCGTTAGACAGAACCGAGTGTTCAAGGACAACTCAAAAAGTGGAGAAAGTCTTTAAAAATTTGAAATTGTATTCTTATCGCTCACTCTGACGATTGGATATTCTGTCATCAGAGTTTTACGTAAAACTGAATTTGACCAAGTATTTTATCTGTTACGCCACAATTCTCGTATGTATTTTGGGAAATTTTAACGTATTCTTGTTTTTAGATGTGCAACCTTATTACTCATCACTATAGATTGCGACGTATATATATATATATATATGTGTGTGTGTGTGTGTGTGTGTGTGTGTGTGTGTGTGTGTGTGTGTGTATTTTCCAGAGTTTGACAAGATATACTTGAAGAAAGTCGGAGGTTTTAACTGTCGAAACACTGTGAAAATAAAACTTAAGTTAGAAACAGTGTCCCGAAGAATCCGAATAATATAAATTGATTTGAAAAGCATTAAACGTACTTTAAGTTTTAAAAGTGCCCTCTACTATGCGACACTTTTCTATACTGTTCAATTTTATACTCAAATTCTGTTGAAAACTTCTGTCTGAGTTCAACGAACAATCATTACAGTTACTCACAGAAAGAAATGTGTAAAAGATTCCAGCATTGGTGATGAAAGTATTGCAATGAATTCAATGAATCTCTCTCTCCCCCTCTCTCTCTCTTCCTCTCCTTAACCCTCTCAACGCGAACATGCCTGTAAACAGGGATGGCGACTCTGATGGTGTTTACATTTCTCTTTATTAACGACAGTAATAAAAAATAAACAGAATACTAAAAGTTGGAATAGTCTATTATAAACATGGCGCACTGTATTGTTAGTCGTATAAGGTATCCTTTACCTCAACCTCATCCCATTCTTAGTCATAATAATTGACATATTACGAAAACATCCGATATTTAGATCAAGCTTTTCTGAATTTATTCATCCAACACCCGAATCAGTATAATCCAATAGACACATGCATACAACTTCATCGATGAATAGGCATTATCGAACATATCCATCCAGTGGGTATGGCGTCAGAAAGCACCACAGAGGACTACTTCTAAAACTTAAAAAAATGAAGCAGTTAACATATTTCAAGAATAGTATCATCAGCTAAAAAATTAAAACACATCAATTAAAAAGAAAAAAGAACACATCTTTATTAAAATTTAATAGAGTATTAAATCCACCCTAGAAATAAACCGCTTATTAAATCAATAATCTGTTTGATGTGAAAGAGGTGGGATCAGGAATTATAAATTTTAAACATTAAAAAAATCAGCAGGAAAACATAATTGGTGCTTTTCAGTTAAGTGACCGAAAATGATTATACGAGCCAAAACTGCAACTTCATTTCTACAAAAAAAAAAAAACGACACCCGCTGCAGCACGCATGCAACTCAATTCAAACAATTATAAATGGCACATGGCAATATCGCAGACGAGCGGAATAACAATATCCCCAGCGAAGTCGTTATGCATATTAATGCAACTTTACTGAAATGTCGCGCCATTACAAGCATTCTCTATGAAAGCAAGATCGACTAAAATCGGTAATTTACCAGATTATTATGAGACTTCCACTGCTAAAGCACAACAAGGGAGGCAAGTCGAAAATTCGTTGTTATGGAAATTAAAATATTCCATTGAATCTTGATGAGTTACATAACTCGATAACGTCTGTAATTCTTTCCTTTTAGCTTTATTCATATTTACCGCAAACAAGACACATTGCCAATGATAGATAAGGGACTACTGCGAATTATGGAAATGTCAAAGTCGATTAAAGGCGAGATTGGGGAATTATGACTCTGATGATCAGGACATCCGGATAACCAACGACGCCACCGTCAGGTAGTTCGCTATTAAATTTGGAGCAGTTGAGAAACGACCGAGAGGAAGACAATTGAAGATATGAACAGACGCTCTGCAAAATGATCTCCGTAAAACTGGCATTCACCCGAACCAAGCACGTAATCGTCTGTGGGGACAAAAAGAAAAGAAAAAAAAAAGAAAAGCCTGACGCAAAGAAAAATAAGAAAAATATCGTGTAATACACAATCTTATACACCGTGCAATACACAACCTATAATGCATGTTATAATAGCAAAGCGAACGTTTTCTAAAAAGTAAAAAAAAGAGTTTAACGTATTTACAATACGTTTATATTAATTAAGCTTTTACCGTTCGTAAAACAGAATTTAACGAGGAAAATTCGATATTTAGTAACACAGACGTTTACAACATTTTTTTTTATCCACATCAGGTGACATAAAAGAAGTATACAATTAATCTCGGACGTTTTAACAAAAGCTCCATAATCTTAAACATTTTATAAAACATTAATTAAAATCTTCTACATTAGGATGGAGTTAGCTTTTCGAATGTCCCAGATTAAATTTATGTGAAATTTTAGAAAGCATCGCGTCAGAATATTGCTGTCTATCGTCATTTAAGCACCGAGAAAAAGCAAAAAATTAATCGATACCTCTGTAAGCGTATTGGTGACTTTTAATATGTAGAGCTATGGCAACAGAATATTCTTATCATTGCTTTTACTCTCGAGTATATATCTGACACAGTTAGACATACTTAATGAACCAAGAACCGCATCACTCTATATAAAAGCATATAAGATATCAACAGATACACAATACAATGAAAATAATATGCTGTTGTCATATCGTTATTAATATATATATATATATAATTTATATCTCAACAATTTATTAACAAAGATAATTAAAAAAGGGAAATAATATACAAAATTAAAACAGTCTCATATAAAGAAAACGGAACTGAAAGACAGGAAATGCATAGCATAGATTAGATTGATTTGAGATATTTGCCCTTTACGTACTTTTTACTTAGTTAAGAAATTTAAACTCAAGCAGTAAAAAGTGACACAAGAAATCAAGCGTAAACATTTTTAACACACACACACATACACACACACACACAAATATACAATGTGTATATAAGTTTGGATGATAATTATAAACTATATACTATCTATATATCTGTAAAAGTTAGAATGTGCGCGTGAGATGACAGCTCTCATCTTATATAATCAAGGAATTCTTTATCTACAGACTTAAAATTTGGTATATAGAGTATTCAAACACGTAGAAACTTTTTAATCGGTTTCCCTCCGAAAAAAAGGCTACTAAATGGTCAAAATTGAAAAATTGGTACTTAAGGGTTATGAGATTTTTATCTGAATCGTTCACATAACAGCTTCCTTATGTTAAGAATAAGTAGGTTTGAAAACATGTTTTAAAGATCGTAGCAAGCTAGACTAATGCTCATCGTACTTGATTCCTTGTTTTTAGCTTTTTGTTTCGATCTCAGCTCGAGTATTTTTTTACTCGCAACAGGTTAACTGTGTAGAAAAAAAACATAATACTCGCATGCACATGTCTCAGTTTCTTTCCATTTTTTTTTAACTTCATTTTTTAAAAGGAATTTAACGTTACACGGGAAAACACTGAGTACATCTGCAAATATATAAGAAATGCAAGTTTTTGCACGTTTTATTTATTAGGTATAGAATGAATCTCATTTATTTTTTCTTTACTAATGGCTCGGAACTTCTAGTACAAGTATGACACATATGAAGATTCATTACAAAAATAACTGCTAAACTGATTTTATGGATATCATGTTACGTTTGAACGTTTCCATTAAAGTTAATTTATTGAAACATGCTTACCATGTAGTCAAACATTCAATATAAAAATAAAACGCCCCTGTATTTACGACTCGTTACCGACATTATTGCAACTGATGGTGCCACATTCATTGAAGATGAAGATGCTTTGATATCTCTGATAATCTGATAAAATCATACCAAAATGTCTGCGAGTTTCCCTCTCAAGTTTCACATAATTGATCTGATTCTTTTCATATAGTTCCTTAATATTCTGCACTAATTTTATCCACAAAGAACGGTCAATAAAAAACCGCCTTCCTTTAAATTTGTTATGTGCTTTATTCAAAATGATCAATATCCAGATTTTCACAAAGGATTTGTTGTTTTATTGTTGACTCGTCATCTAACCTTCTATAGAAATGTTTTTGTGATTATCAGCAATATTTTGCTGCATCTGAAAAAGCAATAATGCACCTCAGATTTAATGGTGGTGCAATGATACCATACAGCAACACTAATGTAGCTTATACATATTTAATAATGTATATACACTATATATAGGCCCGTTAGATACTTTCTCTAATTGATCTAAATCTCATATGTATATATGAAGCCTAACTATAACTCATGTTGTGTACATGTTGTTTCAGTCTACACTGAAATGTAACGTAGTTTTAAAATCCCCGATTTCGAATGCGTTATTGCGTAAGTAATTGCTCACACCTAATCATATCCTGTATATCTACAAAAACATCATTTGGAATATCGTTACTAGCTCTGTACTGGTGCAACTACCATAGTTCTCTCCATTTTAGAGCAGCTCCAACCACGGTTCCATCACTACAATATTGCATCACTATTCCTGTTTTACAAATACATTAATGGACCTTGCACTGGCTAACTTGTAGCACTTGTTCCCTTCGACGTAAATACTTCCGATGATCCCGACAAGCCGCAAAATTCCACCACTTAACTGTAGATGTCTCTTAACGATGGAAATCTTTCTATTCTAATAATTTCGTCCCTCCAACTGTTAAACCTCGGAATCCACCTCTTGTTTCTTGATTTCCTAACTTGATTAACATTTATATAATTAACTTCAAATATTATTCGAACAGCTATCTCGCTGCTTTCTTCACTTCGTAGTGCTCTTTTATATATAGTTCGAAATTGTATCCCCTTATGTCCAAATTGTAATATGCTTTGTTCAAGGCGAACAAAAGTAAAACATATAATGGGTTTCTTGATTATGTAGGCTACACATTTTTTCGTACACAGACCTATCCACAACTTGTCATTACTTTTACAATAATCGGAATTACTCGGCTCAGTATAAAGATGTTCTGTGGCAGATCGGCACGTATAGTGTATCTCTTCACCATCTGGAATATCGTTACAAATTTTGGAATGGTGCAACTTCCACAATTCTCTCAATTTAAGACAAGATCCAAAAAGGGTCTCCGGTTTAATAGGTCCGCAGTATCAACGAAGCTTCAATCATTGTCCCATTACCACAAAGTTGCATCACTGTTGTTTCTGAGTCAATACCAAAGCAGGAAGCATTTATGTCTCTGTGGCAGAACCTACAAGGTATTGTATGGCACAGTATGGGTACAGTACAGTCATCAACATATAGAATTGTTCTAATCAAATCACAGTTGTATTACACTGGAGGTGTCTGGTATTAGATAATTGAGAACCGTTCGCTATCTAATACATACCAAATGTAAGCATCGCTTTAAAGTAATTAAAATATATACTTCACAATTTTATTACGCTGCTTAATCATTCCTTAATAAAACAGTATCAGGCAGATTTACACTTTTACGGATCCATGTTTTCATACAATCATAAAAAAGCCCCATTATACAAAAAAACTTATCGGCATAATAAAGCTTTAGTTTGCTTGTTAACTTAGGTAATGTTTTCCTACCATTCTAACAATAGAGTGATAGAAGACAATCATTGTGTTAACAAAACGAGGTGTCCGTTGTCAGGTTGGGTGTACCTCACCTGGTCGTGTTATTCCATCAGGAAGGCGTACCTCTCCTGATATGAGCACCATTGCAACTGACAACTAATACAGAAAAGAAAAAAAAAGAAGAATCATTATATTTGATCAAATTACACCCAGCTGTACTATAAAATATGTATATATATTAGCAGCTCTCATATGACAACCTATATGTGACTTATACAATTATTATTATTGTGCGAATCTTAACCTAATGATTTTCAGTACTGTTATAATTTCAAATACTCTTACCATATTTACAAATGCGTTAACGTCAGACAAGGTGATTTCAATAAATATATAAATGTTTACTTGTTAAACATTGCCGAAGAGTCTTCCCCCTTGCTATAATTACAAATGCCTTAAGCAAGTTAGAAGCATATATTTTAAAAGAAAAACAACTACGGCGTTTCAATCTCAACCTTAACACTTGTCTGTCTAGACAAAGCAAAACATATGTCTGTGGGTGATTGTATATATATATATATATATATATAGATAGATAGATAGAGAGAGAGAGATAGGTAGGTAGAGAGAGAGAGAGAGAGAGTGGCCAATAAAGAAAGAAAATAGCGATATGAAAATATATACTAACATATATACTAATATATATGTGTGTGTGTGTGTGTGTGTACAGGGGGTAAATATTTAAAAGAATAAACTAAGATCAATTCTTTAAAGGGAGACTTATCGGGATAATGATCAGCTCAAAAATTGTTTTGGAGCTTATATAGCAATGAATAAATAAAAAAAAAATGACGATATAAAACTATATACTTTATATATATATATATATATATATATATATATATATATATATATATATATATATATATATATATATAGTAATGTGATTGATGATTTAAAAATCAAATTATAATTAAATTAAAAATCCGTTTCATTAGAAGGAACAACAACAAAATCAATTATTTTTACGATCGTTCCGGAAAACAATGTTTTTATTGTGGTAGACATCAAGTTACGGACAATAATTATTACATATAGTTTTTTTATTAAACAAGGTTTCCTCATCAGCAAATATTGGAAAGGGTTTTTATTAAATGTAAAAGACACCATAAATAAACCTAGCATTAAAGTAAGGCAGATGTATCTGGAAAAATTAAAATAAAGGTATGGATTTAAAACTTGATAAGAAAATTAATATCAGTTAGGGATAGAAATAAAATAGAGTAAAATTATAAATATTAATTTGGTTTACGTACAATATTATATATACATACATTATTCTTCTTGCTCGTCCGTCGAAATCGACGATGACCAAGGTATCAATCAATTTGGCGTCAGGGGTTTGTGGGTCCTGAGATGGCTGATGAGGCCAATCCGTGCTCGGCAGACTCTTCCACACTCTGGACACGTGAAGGCGGTATCGGCAGGCTGTGAACCGGCAGCTCTCTCCTTCCTCCTCTTGCGCTTCTGCTGGTCGTGTGTCATGCGTTGATTCTCTGCCCTGTCGGCTCCTAGGCTGATGACGCAACGCCAGGCCGAACGTTTAGCAGCGCGACTCTCCCAAGACTGGGGGCTGATGTCAAAGTCTTTTAGGGACGTTCTCAGACAGTCTTTATATCGTTTCTTTTGGCCCCCTGCATTCCGCTTTCCCTGGCTGAGTTCCCCATAGAAAAGTTGTTTGGGGATTCGGCTGTCGTGCATGCGATAGACATGGCCTGCCCACCGGAGCTGGGTTTTGCGGATTATGGTGGTGATGGTATGGAGCCCCGCGCGCTTCAAGACTTCTGTGTCAGGAATTCTGTCTTGCCAGCGGATGTTGAGAAGATTACGGAGGCATCTGAGGTGGAAGCCATTCAACTGTTTTTCATGTCTTTTATATGGCGTCCAAGTTTCGCAGGCGTAGAGTAGGGTTGTCAGGACGACCGCTCGGTATACTTTCAGTTTGGTTGCGAGTGTAATGCCTCTCCTCTTCCACACATTGTCTCTAAGTCTTCCAAATGCACTGCTCGCTGTGGAGATCCTATGGTTAACCTCAATGTCAATGTTGGCGGTGCGGGAGAGGGTGCTGCCAACGTAGGTGAATTGCCCCACAGCATGGATCTTCTGTCCTTTGACAGTGATGCCGGGTTCATGGTATGCATCTCCTGGGGCGGGTTGGTACATAACTTCTGTCTTCTTTGTACTGATGGTGAGACCAAAGTTGTCACAACTGGTGGAAAATCCGCCCATTTGACGTTGCATCTCTATCTCATTTGGGGCATTAAGGGCACAGTCATCGGCAAAGAGAAGGTCTCTGATGATGGTTTCCCTCACTTTCGTGACTGCCTGCATTCGCCTGATGTTAAACAATTCCCCGTCACATCTGTACTTGATGACAATGCCAGAGTGACTGTCTTTGAAAGCGTCCTGGAGCATGGCAGAGAAAACCATGCTGAAGAGCGTCGGGGCTAAGACACAGCCCTGCTTGACCCCGTTGGTCACAGGGAAGGGTTCTGAGGGGTCGCCGTCATCCAGGACACGAGCGGTCATGCCCTCATGGAACTGCCTGACAATGGCGATGAACCTGTCTGGACAACCAAATTTTTTCATGATCCGCCAGAGGCCATTTCGGCAAACAGTGTCGAAGGCTGGGGACGAACAAGGGTGCAGGAGCTGCCGGAGGGAGGCAAGTATGCCATCCAACCGCCTAAGGGGCTCCACTCCATCGTTTCTGTCGGGGTTGCTCCCCTAGCCTTATCCATTTCCATGGCTCTCACAAGGCAGCGAGGCCATTTGACCCATGGCTGGGATAGGGATTGGTAATGTGTCAGGGCATGTCCACATGTCGGTGGGCCGTAGCACAGTCCCTCTGGGACTCCCTACTGTTCCGAGATCCTCTACTGATTCAGCCTGGAGTCGCATGACAACCAGTTACCGTGTGTGACCACGAGGAGGCACAGCAGAGGTCTTGATGATGGAGAGGCTGTGTACTGACAGGAGAAGACTTACGCACTCGGCTTCTCGTTTCGCGCAAGGCTAGCCAGTGGTGTCTGAGAGCGAGATGGTGCGTAAGCCAAGACGCTACCTTATAGCTAACACACTTGCGCATCACATCACCCTGAGAGAGATTCATTTATTCAATAAGGTTATACAACAATTAGACATGTAAGGTAAGTGAGAACACTTTATACTATGATATACTATGATATTTCGAAGCCTAATGCTTCTCATCAGAAGAGGAGAGACGATGATAGTTAACAGAATAAGGATCCGTCGTCTAGCGATAGTTATATTAGGAGCAAAATAAAACACTGAGGTAGAATGGAGGAACTAAATTGATCTCTGTGATATAGGAGGAATATAGCTGTTGTTATATAATGCAGGTAGGCGCATACCATATATGTCATGGTGGGTTTAATATATATATATATATATATATATATATACATATATATATATGTGTGTGTGTGATTAAACTCTTGGAGAGAATATAATACAAGTTAATTGAAAGTAACGCTTATTTAATCATATGTATTTTTGTACTTATTTTTTGTATCATTTTTATAGCCATGTTATTCTCATTTTTTATTCTCCTATATTTAATCACATTGTACCTTTATTATGTATTATTACTCTCTCAATTTTTTTATTTTATATCTATTTATCCCATACTCTTTCGTATTTTTATCCCTTTATTCTACCATCTATTTATTCTCTATCTTACTCACTTAAAAAAGTATTTGTATATTGTATCCCTTATAATTTATCCCCTCACATTTATTATCTTACTAGTATTCCTAATAATTTATATTTCATTTAAGTACTGTTATAATTACATACACTTTTTCCAAAATACTGATGTAGCATACATACATATAATTAAATAAGCATCATTAATACATATAATTAAATAAGCACCATTAATACATATAATTAAATAAGCACCATTAATACATATAATTAAATAAGCACCTTCTTTCAATTAACTTGCCCTATATTCTCTCCGTGAGCTTAATCACACATATAGTCCATATATATTAAACCCACCATGACACATATGCTATAGACCTGCCTGCATTATATAATAAAAACTATACTCCTCCTATATCACAGAGATCAATTTAGTTCCCTCATTCAGCCTAAATATTTTACTTGAAACTATCCCTAGACGTTGCATCCTATTATGGTACTTAACATCCTCTCTTCCTCTGATGAGAAGCGTTAGGCATTAGGCTTCGAAATATCATGGGATAAAGAGTTCTCACTTATTCTACACCCCTAATTGTTGTATAACCTTATTGAATAAATCAATAAATCTCTCTCTATATATTATTATATAGTTTTATATAACAATTTTCTTATTGACTGTTATATAAGCCCCAAAACAATTTGTTGAGCTTTACATTATCTCGATAAGTCTCCTCTAAAGAATTGATCTCATTCTATTCCTTTTACACACACACACACACACACACACACACACACACACACACACACATATATATATATATATATATATATATATATAAGAGCAAATAGTTAATAGAACATGTTAAAAAAACACTTTGAAAAAGAGGTTATATATAAGGAAATGGAAGAAACACCAGAGGAAGACCTCCAATTTGTAGCGAAATGGGGACAAAAATGGATAGTCACATTTAATGCTGCATAGACTAAGCTTCTTTCCTTCAATACTTACAGGAAACCTTCTCTACCACCAATAGCAATGGCCAAGAACACATTACCTGAAAGTACTTCCTTTAAACTTTTCGGCCTAATGTTTACAGGGAACATGAACTGGAATAGATACATTGGGAACATTGCCAAGGTTGCTGTGAAGAAGGTGGTCTGTCTTTACCTTGCTAGAACACTACTTACGCCTGGAAGAATCCTGTACCTCTATAAGGCCACCATTCGCTCATTTATGGAGCACTGTTATCACATTTGGGCTAGTGCTACTTGTCTCTCACTTCTGGATAGGGCTCAAAGGAGAGTCGCCAAACTGATCGGTCCGGAGCTGTCATCTAGACTTCAGCTTCTATCCCATCGACGAAATGTTGCATCCCTCTGCCCTGTTCTACAAAGATTTTAATGGCGAATGCTCTGACGAACTACAAGTACTTGTACCCCCTCGACGTGAATACCCCGACAAACCCGACAAGCAGCTAAATCCAACCCTTCACAGTAGAGATCCGTAGGTGTAAGAAAGCCTTTTATTCCAATAGTTTCTTCCCCAGAACTGCTAGACTTTGGAACTCCCTTCCGGGATTCTGCTTTCCCAACTGTACTGACATGCAGAAGTTCAAGTGTAATGTGATATCTTGCTACTATTGTCCCTTCATAATACCCCTGCAACTTATGTCCCCGATAGTAGCTCCCTACTTCAAAGTGGCACTGTGCCTTGTTTGGGGTGAAAATGGAATAAAAAACATATATATTCCAAAATCCAATATATTATTCATATTACCATTATTTCTTTCACCAAGTCAAAATACCCATCTTTTTAGAGTACCTGTTTCGTAGAGCAATCACAATCTGATTATTATTATTTTTATGTCAATTTTGATTTTTTCTGGAGCCAACTCATAAGAAGACATGGAACTTTTAACTTTAAAAAGAAAAGGAGAGGATTGAACATGATCACATATAACCGGAAAACGTCGGAAGAATAGTTGCATGTTGTGTTTTGATATTCTTCGGACTTTTTCCGGCTTTATGTGATCATACCGAATTCTTTTTCTTTTCTTTTTCAAGTTAAAAGTTTCGTTATTTTCTGATGAGTCAACACCGAAACTCGTGAAAATTGAAACAAACAGGGGCAACTTAATCAATTGATCTTCAAAATAAAGGCAACGTTAACTTAAGTGCAATTAGTGAGACATAAATGCGACATCTGCGTTTAGAAGAATGTTTAGAAAAGAGTAGACTTAAAGATAGACGACAAATAGCCCCAAACCTAACCCTGACCCAACCCTAACCCTAACCCAACCCTAATCCAACCCTAACCCAACGACATATCAATGGGAAGCATTACAACGTATGAATCATTCATTCTTTTTGGAATGCATAGTATTTCTTTCCTTCTGTCTTAGTTTATTTGTTCGTTTTCATTCTTGTTTAAATCGATGTAAATCACGCAATGGGATGTGCATTGCAAAGAAAGAAATAAGTCCCCAAAAGCGAACGCGATTTTGTTGCTTGCTCACAGATGCATACAAATAAACATTATAGAGCTGCGTTTCTCCCTCACTATATTGTTATAGCTTGCAAGTAGCCACAAAGAAGACCAGAACAATGGAGAACAGTTTAAACATGTATTACATGAAAAACGGAAAGGTTATATACGAAAAGTATAGGTAATTCAACGAGCATGCGAACGTCGATCTGGAATTAGATCCCCACCTCGGATTGCCATGAGTAAAGTTTATATAGACGATTGATTACTCCATTTGGAGGGTGCTTCCCCACAACACATCCCTCCAAAGTTGATTTCTCCGAGTGTGAAATCAGTACCTTTCCTTTTGGGGCAGACCAGCAAGGGGTCAGTGTGCTTCCTTTTTCTGCCGGAGCGTCTTGGTTCTGACATGCATTTTGGAGGGGTTTCTTTTTACACAGTGATCACCACTTATCAAGGCTCGGAAGCCACTCAGGGATAAGGGTTATTGCAAGTACATTACGTTAGTGTGGAGATTTGATGAAGTGTTTACTTAAGGGGGCGGTTCATTAGGAATTTGTTAACATTGGACTTGAAGACATCCAAGTTGTAGTCCGGTGGGAAGCAGGCAGACGGAACAGAGTTCCACAGGCGTACAGTTCTAAGAAAGAAGCTTTGTTCATGGAATCCACGATTTGATTTAGGCACAGATACAGAATCGGGGAAATTATTGACAGTGGATTCAGCTAGACGGGTGTTTTTCGTGAAAGATTGGCGAGGGGGGACCAGAGATTGGAGTTCAGACTAGCACCTGCCATGGAAATAACGATAAAACAAGGACAGGCTCGCAAAGTCTCTTCTGTGGGAGAGGTTGCAGGGTAGAGAAAAGGGCACCCCCCACTAAGCCACGAAGTCTATTTTGTACTCTGTCAAGGCAGGATAGGTTGTTTTTAGCAGCTCCTACCTAGATATGGCAACAGTATTCCATCCTTGGCCGTACTTGGCTTTTATATAGATAGAGAATTGCATCAGTAGTGAGATATCTTCTGGAGCGGTAGAAGGATCCCACCATCTTTCCAGCGACCTTGGCAACAGACTTGATGTACGTGTTCCATTTCAGATCAGGAGTAACGGTCAAACCCAGAAGCTTGTCAAAACACGGGGCCTCACCCAGACGAGAGCCATCCATCGCAATTGATGCCAGCTGGGGATCAGAGCGTTGATGATATAAGGATAGGAGTTTGGTTAATTTGTAAACTCGCATTGTCCATTCTTTTAACTGACATATTTAATATCCAGGCGATTGGAAATTACAGATCAAAACACATTACTTGATTAAACATGAATACGATTTATGGGTATTATTTCATGACAGCAGATTTAAATATAACTATGGTGTTATCTAATAGGAATCAGCCTTATGGTAATGCGTTCTACAGATTAAAAGTTCTTGGAATGAAATCTGTTCATGAAAATATGTGTTATGCTATTCACCCGAATGAAGAAAGAAAAATGTAATTGCGGTAGAAACTAATTTTTCCTATGAAGCTCAGTCGAGTACCTTTTCTGGAAACAATGACTAAGAAAAATCTCTTTTCTTAGAAAAGAAGAGATCATCCCGATTACACTTCAAACACGATTTAGTATTTTGTCGAAGCATGCAAGAGCCTTTTAACTGTGTGGCGGCAGCAGTTCATTTTAAAAATTATCTTACTTTTATATATCTAGCACATTGCGTAAAGTATCATGCATTCTTGAAGTGATAGAGTGACCCGTATTTTTAGTATCATTCAAATCTAATTGGGTATACATCTGAAGTGAAAGTCACTCACAAGAGCGTATCAAGCCAAGGGAATTCCTCAATAAGAGAGCTAATTATTTCAACTACAGACCAAAGGTCATAATGTTGGTGGTTAAAGTGTGAGACTTGGTTTTAAAAATGTTAAGAAAAGCTAGGGGCTCTGAATGGGAAGGTAGAAAATCACAGGATCTTTATTACTATTGCTCTTCAATTCGTATTATTTTCAGATTACTTACATTTGAGAAATTCAACTAAAGCAGATAATTCTTCTCATGTTTCATATATTAATGATAAAAACAGTATTTATTAATTTATTTATTATGGACTATCATCCTCATATTTTTTTAGACTTGTTTCACGACGTTTCGGCCAACTATTCCTCTGGCCTTCGTCAGATAGTAACTGCGACGAGATAGGAACTCCGAATCTCCTAACTGCATTCTCAGCAATTACTGCGATCCATAGTTGTTGTCCTCTCACTCGTTTTGGCCAAGTAAGCCTCTGGTCGGTTTTGGGTAGGATTGAAACCGCTATCATCAGACAATTCTCACTTGGAACCGTAGATATTCAACGTCTCTATCAACTGCGCCACGGACCCCGAAGAGCGATCAAGGTAGTATTTTTTGATCTTATAAATCCACGTTTATTTATTATTTGAGCTTCCATGATCGGGTCCGTACCGAATCGTATATATATATTATTTATTTGGAATCCATTATTGAGATGATTACCACCAGACGAAGGCCAGAGGAATAGTTGGCCGAAACGTCGTGAAACAACAACTAAGAAAAGATGAAGATAATAGTCCGCAATAAATAAATTAATAAATAATACTCATATCAATACTGAATTACAACCAAATAATATATAAAAAAAGTTTTTGTCTAAATAAAAGTCCTCTCCTAATAAAAATGAGCACAACATAACCTGTGACATGAGTTAGTGCCTGAAGAAATGGAAAGAATCCATTTAAGTTCAGAACCCTTCAGTCACTTATTGGTCACTATATATATATATATATATATATATATATATATATATATATATATATATATATATATATAGTAAGTTATAAAATATATATGGCGATTAAGCTACACTGAATATTCCGCGTTTCATCCACTCTAGGACTCTTCAGGCTTAAGAGGGCGTAAGTTGGGTAAAACTTTGAAGGCAGTGTTAGATGAAGAGAAAGAGAGGATAAGAAATAAAAGAAGGAGGCATACAAGCAGTTAATTATGTGGCGTTACATTGTGGACTGTAGGTAGCTATAGCGGTTAGTCCTTAGATACATATCATATGGAGTTTGATACGTTAAAGATCTATGCGGTTTGGGAGGGGTGGCGTTGTTTGCAATAACTAAGATGCGTCATTCAAAAGCAAGCTTAATTACATCCAACTTAAGTGAATTTATCTATTTAAATGCATTGATTATAAAAGTCTCTAAGAAATTAAGTAAATTAAAAATTGCAAGATATGAATTGAATTAATCTAAAGGATAGGAAACTATGAAAATATATATGTAAAAGAATATAAATAAAATAATAATAATAATAATAATAATAATAATAATAATAATAATAATAATAATAATTAAAAAATTAATATATAAAAATAAAAAATAATAAAAATGGTAAAAAAATAATAGCAATGATATCAAAGGGTATGGAATAAGAATAAATAATTGTATACATACAGTGGGTATAGGATAGAGAAAAAATAACAAAATAAAAGTAAAATATATAGATAAGTATAATAAAGCGAGGTTAGGCAGATGATAAATTATGTTCCTAAAAATATGATTGTTTTAGTATTTGGGAGTCTATATGTGGTTGATCGGATATAAAGGTTCATTAGATAGGGCTTAAGTATAATGTGTCAGAAGTCCAAAAAGTTAAGGCAAGTTTAGATAAAGAAAGAGAGAATGGGAGGTCTAGGATAATGTGTTAGGGTAATTACCTAGTTTAATACTCTAGTTCGGGGTACTTGATATTAGGGATCAAATGTATCAGCGTTACTAGGGTTAATATGAGTGTGCACATACACATATAGAGATATAAAGCACAAGTATGCAGATATATACTTATTTATGCACATACCGAGTCAATTGTAAATGGTCATATAGATGAAAGTAAAAATAAAAAGTATAAAATAAAAATAAAAGTAGTAAATAATTATAGGGATCAATTATAACCCACTAAGTAGTTTAATAGATATAGTGGTTAAAAGTATATATTCATAAGAAATATAAATATAAAAAGGTAAATGCTATTAATTAGGCGAGAGTATTATCAAGTAGGTTAGTCTATATTCCTAGTTATATAGTTAGTAGAATATTTAGGAGTTTAAATGTGGCTGGGCCGATATAGGGGAACTGAAGGTTTAAAAGGTAAAAGTTATGCAGGTAAGGATTAAGTTATAAAAAGTCAGGATTCCTATTAGTTCCGTTAACTTTAAATATTAAAAAAGGAGTGGGTGTCTAAGAAGGTGTTTTTGAGAATTATTACGCGATTTATTACTTTAGTTCCAGATATTAGAAATTTAGTGCTAAATGTATCATATATATATATATATATATATATATATATACACACAAATACATATACATATACACAAACATGCACACGTCCATGCATATACATATATATACACACTTACACAGGGACGCACATACATAATGCATACATACATACATACATACATACATACATACATACATACATATACATGACTCATATATACACACACCCATACATAACATACAAATACATATGCACACATACATATGCACACATATACATCTACACTCCCCCATATATATATATATATATATATATATATACTAGCATTTTAGCCCGGCGTTGCCAGGGTGTTTAGATGTGTATGTTGAGCAAAAAAAAAGTGGTAGTAGGAAGGCAGGCTCGAACACGTACCGCAAAGGAGGAAAAGAACGGGGTAAAACCTAACGTTTATGCTGTTACGACCACCGCCAAACCGGAAGCCAGATTTTTTTAAATTGAGGCTAGAAAATCTATAGGAGAAGATAACTTTCAAAAATATCGGCGAAAAAAGTGACCCACCCCCCTGTAGAAAAGTGCCTAGTTGAAGGGGGAGATATTAATGTTTTTAGCCAATTCTTCGATATTTGTATGAAAGGTCGAACTTTAAAACGATACTGATCTTGGTAAAATCCGCCGTATCTATTGAAAGTTTGAGGCAGACATGCAAACAGACATACATACATCAATTTATATATTGGTAACTAAGAATTTTCGACCCAAACTGATGAAAATGCTTGCCCTATCTCTGAATACCCTTTATGTAAAATTTCAAATATTTAGACCAGAATTTGTCTGAGTAATTTGGAAGAGACCGCAGAGGTCAATTTTTTAAAAACTTTGACCCCTATTATAACCCCTTAAAATTTATTGTTTTTGGCCAAAATAAAGTTATTAAGTTAGATCCATGTCCAAGGAAACTATATCTAAAATTTCAAGTGCGTAGACCCCAAATTGGCGGAGGATGTTGGTAGAGTTCTCAAAGGAAAAATCGTTGAACTTGCCCCCTTAATCGCCAAATTTCTGGTCAAAAACCGATCACATTGATTTTCCCAAATCTCAGTACCCTGTATATCAAATTTTGAGTATGTAGACTAATAATTGGCAGTTATTGCGTAGGGAAATGTACACAGACACACACACAGACACACACACACACACGTTCGCTTTTTATATATATATATTCTAGCAAAAGTACCCGTCGTTGTCTGGGTTCAAAAACAGCCTACAGAAAATAGACTGATTTATCAAAGTATGATAGGTTATGAAAACGAAGGGTTGTAAAGAAATAGCTTCGAATATTGGGGTATCAAAACCAAAGCAAAATATGATGAAAGTAAAAATAAAATAGATAAACCCCATAATTTATTATATCATACCTGTTCACACTGAAACACTTATCACAATATTCTGTGGATCTATATTAAAAAACTTGTTAACTTTTGTGATATATTTCCATTCTATGGAGGTCAGGGGCGAACGAACACCCCATAATTTTGTTATACCATATTTCTTCAAACTGAAGCATAATTATCAAAGTATACTTACGCAGATAGATATGAAAAATCTTTATTTATGTTTGTGGCTATTTCCATTCTATGGAGGCCAGGCGCGAACGCAGACCCCACAATTTTATTATACCATCCCTATTTAATTTAAAACATTCTTATCAAAGTATTATTATGTACATCTATATCAAAAATACTTGTAAGCGTTTTTTTTTTTAATTTTAAAATTTTTGTATTTTCATACTTTGTGGACCAGGCGCGTACGCAGACCCCACAATTTTAATGAATCATCATTATGTCAGATCAAACATACCCTTCCTGTGTCTCGATACCTCTTCTATCATTATATGTGATCAGTTTTCTATAATAGTCAACCATATAGGAGCCTATTCGTGACCAGACACAAACACAGACGTTCAGTTTTATTGGAATTTCTATGTTTATCTACATAGATATATAGAAAGCACAGTAATATAAACACTAAATCTGAAGGCATAAAGAAATGTATAATTTTTCAGAATTGTGAAACAGTGACATAGTAGAGATGAGAAATGTGATCATAACCAACTACAAAAAAAAAACTATACTCGTCTATTGAACTAATTCGACTACACTATTCATCTATCCATGTCTGCCTTTCCTGGTGTATGTAATTAACTCATCTGAACGAAAATAGAAAAAAAAAATTAATTGTTTTTTAACACTTACTCAACATAATCATCAATAACAATCGCGAATATTCTAACGATAGAATTGGAGATGTAGGTAAATATCCAAGAAAAAAAAAAAAAAAGAAAATCTGAATCCTATTATTTATAACTACTTTAACACCACAAAAGTATAAATCATTTTCCGGTGCAAGAAAACACAGATTTATTTCATTTAGTTCAATTCAATTAATAGGTGAACAGGATCTACTACTTTTACGATACTTTATAAATCTACAATATTTATACAAAGCAGAGTTTATCCAACTCGTGATGAATGAGTTTATTTTCGGTATAAATATTCCTTTTGTACAATCTTTAGGCTCACTGATTCACCGATCGTTCGCAAATGAGTTCATATGGAAGTGCCCCGGCGAACAGGATCGTTCCAAGTTTATTTGACATAGGTGCACGTTTGTTCAACCTCTGTTAATTCTCAAAGATCTGATGTAAAATGTCGACTGAGTTGCGCAAATACAGACTTCTTTTCATATACATTACTATACATTACTATTTCACAAAGGATTGATATATGCTGAACCGAGTTAAGGTTAACTCATGGATTATATTACGTGGACAAATTATTCATCTCGAAACACTGAAAAACTTTCCAGAAATTGTAAAAATGATCAATCCGATTACATTTATAATAACAGGAATATCATCCGTTTAATAATGAAAATATGCGCTTTAACACCCAGCTTATAACATTATATCGTATATCTAATATATGAAGCCATGTCTGTTTTTTAATATTTGATTCTAGTTGTCCATTTTTCTTGGTAGTATGTTGTTAAGAACAACAAAATGTAATTCGATGTAATACGTTTAAAGAAATTACTTTGCCCGAGTCAGAATTATTTTCATACGTTCACCATCTATCAGAAAGGACCTAACAGTATTTGTTAATACAGACTTGCAAAACAAAAATCAAAGTTTGAAAAATAAATCGCAGATTATAAAAACAAGGAAAATAAATAAAATGCAAGTTAATCCAGACTGAAACAAGTGAAGCATGCATGGTCTCCCGTAAGTGCACAGTGACCGAGGCATAAAAAATGACTAAGTTCAGCATTTGCCCCCCCCCCATTTAGCCCCCAAAGTCCTCAAGAGACATTAAATCCTGGTGAAAATGAAACAACCGGTGCAGTTTTAGGCCTTAACATATGTAAATTTTAGTTCTACACCACGCAAAAAAAAACGAAATGACTAAGTCTATCATTTGCCCCCCCTCCCTATTTAGCCCCTAAAGTTCCCAAGGCCTAAACATATTTTATGTTTTATGTTCAGCGTGATGCAAAACTGCTAAATAGGCATAAACAGAAAATTTTGGATAAATATCCTAAAATAGTCTCAAAAATGGAGTGTTTTATTAGCCCTAAAAGAGCCCCTGGGGCACACTTAAGAGTTATCATGAAGTATAGACAAGCAAAATTATATAAAATCAGTTTGTTACAACTTTTCAGAAAGTTTTATAAAAATTAAAGGCCTCAAATTTTTTTAATAAGTACAAACGTGTCAATTTTAGCCATTTTAACCCGAAAGGCACCCCTAAGAGAGCAACAGTTTTCCCGGAAAATCCGTTCTGTTACTTTTTTACTCATATCGTGTTTAATGTTAGTGCAACATTTAAAAAAATTCCAAGTGGTAGTTATTGAGAAAAGTGTGGACAGACGAACGAACGAACGGACAAGGGGTAATTTACAGGTCCATCCCCCCTTTTGTTAGGGGACCAAAAACAAATGAGATTGCATTTTATAGTGCATAATATATTGTGTCCACCCTCTTCTGTTATTTTCTTTTCCGTTAAATATATTCATATTTAACTGAAAAAAAAACATGGTAAAATCAACATTTTTAGTTATTTAACCAAATACAGAATTTATGCATGTTAACAGAAGAAATGAATCACATGAGATCTATTAATAGTGATCAAATATATTTGTATACATATAAAAAACAATTGGACGAGAAATAAAGAAAAAGAAAATAAGAAATGGTTCAATAAACACAAAAACTGTTGCTGTTAATAAATTGTGTGAATTTTAACATTTTATTTACAACATTGACATTTTAATCATATGGTTGGGTATCTAGTTGAAAACAATGTATTATGAACTCCTATAAGCCAAAACTGTGTATAAAAGATAATTTTTACCGTTGCTAAGAACGATAAAAGAAGTGTAGTTGTGGTGTATACAATGAAGCTTTTCGGAAATATTTATGCTTCAAAATGTTTAGAAACTATTGTTTCTATCAAAGTTATTTTTTAATCACATTCGAAACATTTTCGAAATCATACACACACACACACACACACACACACACACACACACACACACACACACACACACACACACATATATATATATGCGTATAGTTCTTTAATTTGAAGTGAAATATGACCACCATAAAATGTTCACATCTTTTTAAAAATATTTTCCTCATTGAATGAATTAACATCTTCGTTAAGCTTAACCCGACATTCTCTTTATCAAAAGAAATAATATCAAAGTACTGTCTACACCTTTTATTGTGACTATGTGTTTTTGTATTATTGTGCAAAAGACAGAGTTAGGTAAAATTGAACTCACCTGTTGGGAGTATTCTGTCACATCTGATTTAGGTTTTTGCATCTAAGTTTTATTAAGACAAAACAAACAAACAGAAAAATACACGCACACACACAGATGCATACACATGGTGTATAATAAACAATTTCGTTGTCCCTGGGACCAGCTATTTTGAGTTTAAATCTAATTGTGTCTATTACTTAGATTTACGAAATAATACCGTTTTCAAATATATGAACGAACAGTTTGTTCCCAGTTATAGATGAACTAGCAACTAGTGTTAAATTAATCGTACATAACGAATCGTTGATAGTGATTTTGTAACAGTTTTATATGCTATCAAATTTGCGCCTAAGAACATTTATATTTTTATCTATCTATGTATTTATCTGTCTCTCTATATTCTGAAAAAATCTTTTTAGAAGTTACACACACACACACACACACACACACACACACACACACACACACACACACACACACACACATATATATATATATATGTATGTATATATACCATGTATCAGTGTATATATATATGCTTGCAGTTCTTTCTGGCTTTGGTCAGGCCCTATGTACTTTTCATAACTTTATGTGCATATGTTATATATTAAAAAATGTGAATATGTACGGTAATGCCTTTCTATATAATAGGCTTCGTTCATTACCATAGTGAAAAGTTGTTAGAGGCCGCAGCCGTTAATTTTTAAAAACAAATTTGACCCAAATTTAGACCCCTTAACATTTATTGTTTTGGGCTCAAATCAAATAATTCAGTTAGATCCATGTCCAAGTAACCTATATTTAAAATTTCAAGTGTTTAGACCCAAAATTGACGTTGTAGTTTGGTAGAGTTCTCAAAGGTCAAATCGTTAAACTTTAACCCCTTGACAGCCAACTTTCTGGCCAAAAACCAATTAAAAATATTGTTTCAAATCTCAATACCCCTTATGTCAAATCTCGAGTTTGTAGAGCGAAAATTGACAGAGTTATTTTGTAGGGAAGTCTACCCAGGCAGATACACAGACATCCCCCCCCACATATATATATATATATATATACATGTGTGTTTTTGTTAGCGATACTTTTTGAATGAATTCAATTATTTTACGAAAGTGCATTTTTACCTAAATGCGAGCTGGGAATAATTTTCCCTTTGACCAGTTTGGTATCCCCTAAATAGGGAGCGGTATATATATATATTATTTTAAAAATCTAATTCTCCACTGACACATGTTTCGTCGTCTACCACTCATCAGAGTGGCTGAATCTAGCCAGATTCGAAATCCATGATAAGAAGCCTAAGCCTCTACCACGCACGATATACTGAATGTACCGTGTTTTTATGTAGATGTTTGTATTTGGTTTTGTTAGCGATAATTCTTGAATGAATTCAATTATTTATACGAAAGTGCATTTTTACCTAAATGCGAGTTGTCTATATACATTTATATATTATATTTTAAAAATAATATATATATATATATATATATAGAGAGAGAGAGAGAGAGAGAGAGAGAGTAAGAGAAAGAGAGAGAGAGAGAGGTCACGCACAAAGCAAAGTACGATATGCAGCTAAGTATGAAGCTATAGCAGTGAAGAAACATAATTAATAATACAAAAACGAAATGTGTTGTTGAGCAATCACTTTAACTCCACTGATTATGAATTGCAAACACAGAAAGCAGACAGAATTTGGAAAAAATCTTTCAATGGTGCGAAATAACTGGTGCGAATATGATAAATTCGCCACTAACGAATTCATTCTTAGCAGAAAAAGACGGACAAAATTATGCATAACACAAGATGACAAGTCAACATCAACAAAGTTCGGCATGTTTACATTTAATCAAGTGATGTGTTTCATCCATACACCGTTTTTTTGCGGCTTACTATTTTGTGAGTCTAATTCATTGAAAACCTTTTTGATATTAGAATAAACAAGAGTTTATATGTTATTATGTAATCTAAGCATATTTTTCATCATATTTATGATTTGTAAGCTGTAAATTATATCTGTCCAATCTATTTCAATATCTTGTTATAAGTTTTAATACTGTGTGTGCGCGTGTGTGTGATGTGGTTTATCTCAGCCTACAGGTAACCCACCCAGGCAAGTTAGGTACCAAAATGAAGCTTATGGACCAGCGGATGTTTTAGTGATATTTATATCCATGTTTGGTGTATGGAGATTTAAAAAAAAATGCAAAAAATAACGATTTACTAAACAGCTTTTTATTTATGTAATATTTTTCCGGTATAAGAACCCAAGTTTACCCAGCTGGGCAAACTTGGGTTTTTGTTTAGAACTTAACTATGTGTTGATTTAATGTGATCTGTCTGTCTATCAAATTAACCTATAAACATTTATCGATCTGATCCTGCTAGTATAATATAACATAGACAGCGCTTAAAAAATTCTTATGATTTTGTTATACTGGAGATGAAGCTTCCTGTCGAATGCCAAACATTCTTCACTATCTCAGATTTTCCAACGGACTTTTTTTTTTTAAAGATTCTAACCGTCCCTTTGAGTGTATTTGTATGTATCACTTTTGCCCTTTGTTCACTGGGTATATTTGTCACATTATGTATATATTTTAACGTTTCTTCGAAAATATTTTGCATCTAATAATTTCTAATATTTCTTTGTTATGCTAATGCCTTTTGGTCATAATATTTATGCTAAATGCTGAGAACATCACAGCTGGTATATCATAAATATATAAATGCTTAGAAAATGCTGATGTATTATAAAGATATTATCAGAGCCAGTTATTTATGTTAAGAATTTAAGTTAAGCGGCGTTGCCTCGTGGAGGCATACCCCCCCCCTCGTAAAAAAATTAAACTACGGTTGTTGTTGGTGGTCTCCAACGTCCTAATGTTAAGAACGGCTTTCAGACAAGACACCCCCAACCTTCCAATGTTAAGAACGTCGTATGGAATAAACACGGTCAACCTCGCTATGGAAGAACGGCTTTCAGAATAGACACCCCATGTTTTGAAGGGGCTCATTTTCCGCATACCCACCCGCAAGAATATAAACCAGGAAAAAATCTGGGGGGTTGCATTGTAGTGCGGAGAGAAGTAGACTTGTTTATCATGCGTGTGCATAACAGTGAATAAAAGTGTATAATGCATGTCATTATATCTCGAAAAACTATTTGTCTCTGCCAAAGTTAAAAGATTTTCTTATTCAGCATAGTCTAAAACGTACAAAAGCCGCATGTTTAAAGGAAATTATGTAAGTGAAGCAAAGGTAAAAAAATTACCTAAAGAAAGTGGCAATGTCTGAGCATTGTCGATAATGAGTTGTGAAAAGACAAGTAAACAAAAACAAATTTACTGAACAAAAACAAAAATATGACAAAGAAGTCTATCCGTAGGCAATGTAATAAAAGCTAAATTTGTACTTTAGCGGCGTAAATTAAATTACCGACACTTTTTTTTTAAAAACTGGCATAAATGTAGTCAAATACAAACTAAATCATAATTAATGAAAATGCAAATATTTCTGGAAAAAATTCAGGTTCTGGGTATAAAAGTGCGTTTTATAAAAAATAAATATTTTTTATGATTTGTTTGTCTGCTAACAAACGAAGCATCCATAGTAGCAGCAAATAATTGAAACTGAAAAGGCAGAAAAATTAAAAAAAACGGAAAGGAAAACCGACAAAGCATATAGGATAGTGTAGAAATATATTTTTTTGACAAATAACCCTAATTTAGGCTCGGTGCCACTTAGGTGTAGGGTGCTACTGTATAGGACATAAATACATCGGTAGTATGTGTTGAGTTGAACAGCAAGATATCTGTTTACAGTAGATATTTTTTGCGCTGTTTTACAATAGTTCACTGTGCAGAAGGATACAACTCTCTTGTAGTAAGAGATTCGTTCATATCTGCATCTCATAAGTTCGTACGCTCGATTCAACGATATTCTGTCGTAAGTGAAAACATTAAATTGAGAAAGCTGAGACGAAAATTTTTTAATGGTAAATACAACATTTTTTAAAACGTTATCATAACAAGTGCTTAAAGAAAGAAGTAGTTGCGGCAGCTTATTTTTTTAATTGTTTTTTTATCTAATGGAAATATTGTTGGTTCGTTAATGTTTATTTTAAAAAACCGTACTCTATCACTTACATTTAAATCAAAGGAAAATGTTCCGTCGCTTCTTTTGTAAATGTTTTCATGTAATGAAATTATCGTTGGTTTTTTTGGTCTTCTCTTAATAGTCAGGTACAGACAAGTTCGTATTCGTTTACTAAGAATGTAGTTATTTTTATCATCACATAATTAAGGACGCTAAAACCGAACACATTAAAAAGAAAGCCGCGACGTATTTTTGTGTTGTAACATGTAGATAATGTTTATGTAAGAAATGCATAATGGCCAAGTTTACGACGCTAAAATCAAAGAAGCAACAGTATTTGTAATAGATGTAAACAATACCAGAAAAAGCTGTGGTAATTTATAAGTACCAAATTTACGACTATTTATGTAACTTAAAAGTAAATGTTATGGAAAGTTTTTGTAAACATTAGTCTAAAACATCACAGAATAGCGACGGTGAGAAATTATAATTAAGTAAAAGCAATTCGTGGCAGCAATGTGCGTGTAGTTATAAGTGAGGATATAACTACGTAAATTTATGAATATTAGCGAGTTAGTTTTGTTTTGTTTAACATGCATAAAGCAGTTATTCGTATTGAGCGTCAATATTGTTCAAGGTCTGACGTATTCGTTTTAGTAGAATGCGTGTAATTTCGAATAATAGAATTTTATGTTCTCAGTCAATGAACATAGCCTGAATGTTAGTAAGGAGAGATAATTTTTTTTCGAATAGCGAAGTGTGAAGGTAGTTGTATGTGTATGAGTGCTTCATCTAGTTAATAAGGGTTTCAGGGAAATATAGTATTAATGTTTATATACACACCCGGTCTTGATTTACGACAGGACTTTGAAGTTAGAAAGGAAAATACGAACTATTTCGTCTAAAGATATTGGCGATCGTGTTGTCGCTCGTAGAAAGTAAGGTAGGATTTTATCATAACGAATAAATGTGTCTGTAATGGCGTTCGAAAGTTACATAGGATAGTGGGTGATAGTTTATACATTATAAATTTATGTGTCATCTGTTATTGTAAACCTACCGTAATTTGGTCCCGAGGTTTATTTCTGCAATTATTTTCTTATGTAGTAGACAAATGCGTATAAACGCTTATCTTTTCTCATAGATAATTTTTTTAGCAATAATAACCAAAATATAAAAAATATAAACATCAATAATATTTATTTATTTTAACATTTTACTAGAGTTTCACAGTTTATTTTGTCCTCGAAATACTTTTAATCTATTCCCAAAACTTTATACGTTTTTGAATATAAATCTTGACTTTTGCTGTAATCACTATTTACAAATTTTTAAACGTTCCTGAATTTGTTAAGCTACACGTATGTTCTTGTGCTGTGTCGATGTGTGTGTGTGTATTTATTTTTTCTATGCAGAGTATCGTTGTTTAATATGCACTTTATTAACAGTTCAATAGGTGTTTCCTTGATGGTTACAATTGTGCTTTCATTTCCTCGTTTCCAGACGCTGGCTTCAATGTCAAGCAAACTAATGTCGAATGCTCCCGGCAAATATGACATTGTCTGCGTGAATCACGTGGTAATCACGTCAGATGACGGCATTTCATTTAATCTCGTGATCACGTTACGACGCACTCGATATTGGGAAAATGTCTGTGCACAAAAAGAAAATGTATACAATCAGATACACTAGCATGCTTTTGATTTCACTCACTTGCTCATATTCATGATTTCACTCTCTCTTACTCTCTTTCTCTCTCTTTATATATGTATGTATTGTTCAAGTAGTAGAATGAAAGTGGTCTCGATTTTGAATACAGTATTTTATTTGTGGTAAAGTTCAGCTTTTCAAAGGACTTTTATAGAAGCGCTTGTTCTAGCCTCAGAAAACATCGTTTATGACATAATGTTGCGACTATTACGAATAAAGATACCATATTGCCTGCCTATTTGTATATCATAGGAACCCGTTATATTATTGTCTGTTATTTTCATTTTTTTATAAAAAGAAGTTATAGACAGATGCATAGAATCGTATGAACAATGTATGAGAACTAATATGTTTCATACTAGTAATCATAATCATAACCGCTGCTTATAACTACACACACACACACACACACACACACACACACACACACACACACACACACACACACACATATATATATATATATATATATATATAATAGGACACCAATAGTATGAAATGATGTCACACATCTATATATTGATAGATATAGAATATATCATTTATTGAATAATGGAATACAAGCAAAATTTGGAGGATAGGAAGGACTCTTTATGCCAGGGCATTTCGAAGCCTAGTGCTTCTCATCAGAACCCTATTTCTATATCTACCAATATATAGTTTTGTGACTTCATTTCATACTCTTATTGTCCTATTGTATAAGCTCCCATAATAATTGTTGAGCTTGGTAGTATCCAGTATCTTGTGGAATTGAACTCTCTCTCCCTTTTCCTCTTACGCATTAATCTCTCTCTCTCTCTCTCTGTCTCTCTCTCTCTATATATATATATATATATATATATATTAGCAGTATTACCCGGCCTTTCTGGGGGTTGCTTTGATGCCTGTTTAATGCTTATTTTGATCTATAGCTTTGGTAATTCCAATATTTTCTTCTTTTTTTTTTTGAAATCCTAAAATTATTTGAGTAAATTTCGGTTTTATTGACACCTTACTAATGAACGTAGCCCCATACAGTAGATGCAACGTGCGATCAACAATCCAATTTCACTGATTTTTCCCTTTAGCAGCTATTCTTCCAGCTCAAAACCAACTTATTTGGCGAAGTTTTAGGGACCATGATTTCTTAAACTCTATGCAAAAGAAACTACAGCATCAACATCGACTATCTATTCGTTCTAAGGATTTATGTGGTTGTCGCTGTATAATTCTACAATTAGTCAACTATGTCGAAAATTTTCTTATCTTATACTGCCGGGCATACTACCTGTGCTTGATTGTTGGACCTATGTTTTGTTAAACCGACATATAAGAAACCCTTGAATCACATTTTCACTAAATATGTGTGCAGACTGTTTTGCAATTTCTTCAGAATCAGTTGCTTGTCAATTATAAAGTTTAATTAAAGTTCTCTAATATTCCAGTTTTATATTGCAAAATAATAGATATTTTAAAAAGATATATACATATCTTTTCCAGTCGTATAAATAAACTTCATTTCAGTGAACGAAAAAAAAAAACATTTAAAAATTTACATGTGGGCTGTGAACCTACAAAAAAAAAACATGCCAAAAAAAGACAAAAAAAAAAACCCCACATATATTTTTAAGTCTCATAAAATTCTTTTCGGTCAATGAAAAAAACATTAAGAAATTTACGTGCAGAGTTTAAACCTACAGACAACGTCATGCAAAAAATAAAAATAAAAATAAAATAAAAAATAAACAAACAAAAAAAGATAAAAAACAAAAGAAAAAACGCACAATCATCTTACCCACAATAGAATTTCGCGGCCCGTTGTTCTATGCGACAACATAGACGAAATAGCTCTACCGATGATCGATAAATTAAAATAACGGGTTCGATTATCGATTGTCGGTAATAATCGGGGGTATTCTGAGACAAAACCTTACTAAGATCACTCCCAGACTTATACATTAAAGTTCTGTAAATTTTAAAGAAAATCTATTCAGTCGTTTCAGAGTCTATAAGGAACGAACTCATATACAGACACAGTTGCATTGATATAATTGTAGAGATGAGTAAATTGTTCTATTCATACGAAAAACTTTGGCTATATATTTTCGTACATGTTCCACTCACTACTAAAGTCAATGTTTAGCATCATCAGGCTACTAACAGTGCAGAATCTGAAAATAAATTTTAGTCAAAATATTTGTATAAATAAACAATTATACTAAACTATCACTCCACTTGTTATTGAGCCCCATTTTATAACACCATAGTTTCATAGGACTCACCGCCACGAGCCTGAAACCCTACAAAAACATTACTAAACGCACCAATATATGTGTGTGTATTTCTGTGTGTGTTAAAGAAGATTAGATCAACATCTATACCGTCGGTTTCCAATCGAAACAAAGGGAATCTATAGTTAGTCGCCTATGACGTACTCTTTTCAGGCTCTGTATGGAGACTAAAAAGACACCCCTTTCTTTTGATTTTAAACTGAGGGTACCGATGTTACCCTGATCTTCTGTAATAAATAAATATTAGATTCTTAATTTTTCTTAGTAATCGAACACTCAATTTGGGTTCTATATGACTAACTTTATGCCTCCCCATATATATATATATATATATATATATATATATATATATATATATATATATATATATATATATATATATCATATAATTACAAGATATCTTATATTTCCCCAAAACCTCTGGCCTTGATGGAGGGGAGACTTAAATTTGCTGCTGTGGTTTTAAATGATCTGAAATAACAGCAAGAGAAGACTTGATTCCAAATATTTCTCATATGTAAGATCTCCCATCTTTTGGAAATAGCGTATGACTATGAATATCTCTAGTATGAAATAAACTTTATACACTGTAAAATTTACTTCATACATGAAAACCAAAGATGGGAAAATTTAACATATGAGAAATATTTGGAATTAAGTCTCCCCTTGCTGTTAGCTTACACCTTTTTTCAAAACAAAGACATTCCTTAATTTACATTGTCTGATCTCTGACCTAACTAGCTGTATCGTTATTTCTAACACAACGGGAAATGCTCCACGTCCCTATCATCGTATGTAAGTTGCAATATGCATTCCTTTCAACTTTTGGTTACTGGGTTCGATTCAACCTTTTTCCTCTAATAAATATTATTTTCGAAACTATTTACTTTGTTTTTCTAATTACCGGAATTTGTCCCCTTCCATATGCATAGTAATTGCTGTTTACTTAGTGTTATGTGTATACAGTGTATTTCAGCGAATTCAGACACTTTATAAAACGAAAACGAAATAAGCAATAAAGACAAATGTTGCATACGCAGACAGCCGCTAGTTTATATAGCAGCAGATACATTTACATACTACATTTTTCTGATGTAAGCACAACCGGCAGAGAGGAGCAACACGAAATGAGTCACTCAATTAAATTATCATGTTCTTTTTTATGGCAGTGAATACCTCCACGACAACACATTGAAAAGAATTGACAGCGTTGTGAGGGTGCTGATTGATCGATCACCTCTCAGAAAAAATAGTCAAGTGGGTTGCAGTCAGATGAAGACGGTAACCACATATCCAGCGACCCGTGGGGAAGACCATTGTTGAACGGTCACGCCTGGTTCTACATGATCTTGTGTGCAAGTGCGTAGTCCTGCTGAAGAACATAGGAGCATCTGGCTGCAATATTGTCCACCCACACCTTCACTACGATCATCAACACCTCGTTTACATTTTGTCAAATATCAGGTTAAACTATTCATTATTTAAAATTTATGCATAGACGGCGTTGAATACTTAAATATACTGTACCCACGCATTAATAGTAGTGACTATTTTGTTCGTTTCGAACTTATGATTATAAGTTAATGGATATTAATTTTTACTTTATATTTATTAATGCATATATAACCTTCGTCAATTTTAATTTCAAATTTTCTTTTCGAACATATCTGTAGTATTGGGAATCCCAGCTTAATTGCTATATAGGTAGTTTTAGAAATAGAAAGTTATATAAGTATATTTTCATTTCCCATCAGCGAGTTGGCAGGGTCACAAAAGGTTAGGTTTGGTATCAACCTAGAGAGAATGCATCGGAAATTAGGCGTGATACGGGAATTGTGGTCGTAGGCTTCCGGTTGACGACCACATGGGAGAGAGTTGGTTTTGGTCAGCAGAGAATGCAGATCGGAGATTCGGCTCTCCGACAACCAGGGTCCGAGATATAGGCTTGCCTTTAATAAAAGATTGAAGCTTCAGTCCATCTTGTTGTCATTAATGAATCTGTCTGCAGTGACCGCTCCCCAACGAGATGGCAGACCAGCGACCAGAAGATATCATCCACTGGCCAAAGCAACCAGGTATGTACGCATTATACATGGCACATACATGTCTCGAAGACTTTCAAGGCAAGAAACGGTATAATTATGAGAACACACACCCACACAAACACATATAACAGTGAACTGCGCGTAACATACTTTAGAGAATACACACCTACATGTATATAAGGAAGAACGTTGATAGGAACACACAGACCCGTAAAAGTAAAAGCAATCGTAAAAGAAGCGTGAAAGAGAACGATTAGCAACGGAAACGTTTAGTAATAAATAAATAAACAATAAACAGGACAGCAAACGTTTACGGTAACATATGTACATATAGTAGTTATTGGTTTACTTCGAAATTTTTCATATATAATAACATATATTTTATGCACATATATAGTAAGAAAGATAGTCATAAAGGTAGATCGATAAATTACGTTTGAAGAGTGCACGCATGAAAGTTATACAGCAATTTTGCGGCTTGCGAATCAACCTCGTAATTATAGCATAGTGGCTTATATTCGATTTGGATATCACTGTACGACGAAAACGACGATTAATATAGTGTACAATTATGAACAAGTATAGTAACTGCTTGAAGTCAATACATAAAAATAACATGGAAATAAGGTCTTGAAGCAGAAGGTAAAATAGGTATAAAAGAACGTTATAAACAAAGTTTTTCATTTTAAGTTTTTCATTTCCAGGACCACATTTCGTTTCTCTGCTACTCTTTTTTTTTGTTGAAAAGAGCGGCAGATGTATTTACGAATTACGCTAATAATAAATTATCTGTTTATATAAAAGCAAATAACGACTTCTTTAACAACAAAACAATATCAACTATTTAATGTTTTAGCTATTAACTGTATGAGGACATAATCCTCATAATTGTATGAGGACAATCATAATTATCATCTCCTTGTCTCAAATAAGGAAATTATATTCATCATCATTCACATGTGATATAACAACGATTAATAAAGCTTTATTCAAGATAAAATCTTTTTCTTCATATTTATTTCTATAATAATAATAATAATAATAATAATAATAATAATAATAATAATAATAATAATAACAACAATAATAATAATAACAACAATAATAACAACAACAATAATAACAACTATAATAATAATAGTATTAATAATAACAATAATAACAATAATAACAACAAAATAATAATAATAATAATAATAATAATAATAATAATAATAATAATAATAATAATAATAATAACAAAACTTGGAAAAAACTAAGAGAAATCGGAATCGACGGGAAGACTGAGATTATGCAACGAGCGGTAATGCTGAAAACAGCTTAACTCTTAAATCTTAAGGAAAGCCCTTGAGTGCAGAAACTAATCTACATGAGCGACAAATTCTAATCGATCATATATAAACTGCAATAGAAGTTCAACAACAAGGTGCAATCAAGAGAATCGGTACACCTAAAATGAAATGTGTCTATTTCCCCCTTTCCCTCCTCCCTTCCTTTCCTCCTCTCTTTCCCCACACCCCTTTTCCTTCTTCCTTTATTTCTCACTCCGCCTTCCTTTCTGCCCCCCCAAACATGAGTCAGCACGACTGGAACCGTACCAAATAGTCAAAAGGTCAAGGAGGATTTAAAGACCGAGGAGAGAAAATACTAACCAAACCTCCACCAGATGAGTGCGAATAGGATTGGGATGGACCTTGGAGAGGCTTATTGCCACTTAATTCAAATGAAGACCAATGGTCGCTACCAACGAGAAATCAATGGTAAACGTTTGATGCGATAACGCAAATTAGTTTCCAAATGGTATTGAAAGGAGTGAGGAGTACTGAAAATCTGGAGAGACTTGTTATCACTCAGGTCCTAGAGAACACCACAAATTGTTCTCAAAATGAATTATTTGATGTAAGCCTGTATAAAAATTCCTAGTGAGTGAATATTTGCCGTCCCAGCAGCTACAGAGTGAAAATCAAGAAGACAAAGAAGCGGGCAAATACAAATAATTGGTCAGGGAGATCATAAGGTTATAGAAGATGAAGAAAGTTAAGATAACTTCACTAATAGTAGGAGTGCTTTGAAAAAAAATAGGTGCGATAAGAATCAGAGGGATGGCTGAGAAAATATAACAAATAACAATAGTAGAAAAGGCTGAAATATTAAGGAAAACTTTTAAGTGCGGAGATTAATATATATGATCCGCGGGCATACAGAAACTACTAAAACGATAAAAACACAAAGAAAACCCGGTCATGCAGAAACTACTAAAGAGGTGAAACAACCTGGGCATACATAGACTACTAAAGAGGAAAAACACAAAGAAACACCACTTCGGATCATGAAAAATGAAACTGTAGAATTACATCCTCGATTAAACCTAGAACCCCATCTTCCAGCGTAGACCCCTACTACCAGGTCTCCTTCTCCAATATCAGGGGTCTACGTTCCAACCTTCCAGAGGTTGAAACCCAATTACAGGAGACGAAACCGGACATATTATTTATAAGTGAAACTGGAATAGGGCCGACCACTTCCCTAGATGAGTTCATAATTAATGGATACTCCAATTTAACAGCTAAATCTGACACTCAAGATCGCCATGGGCATGGAATATGTGCCTACATTAAGGATGGCTTCCCATGTGGCAGGGATATCTCTAGAGAAGATCCTAATTTACCCTATATGTGCTTCAGGGTTGCACTTGCTAACACCACTGCATTTATATTTGCCCTCTATAGGCCCCACAACAGCGGAGTTACTATCTTTAAGAGCATATCTGAGAAAATAGACCACATACTGTCTTCACATCCCTCGGCTAACATCCACATCTGTGGTGACTTCAACGTCCATAACGTGGAATGGCTGACCCATTCAAATAAGACAGATGATGAGGGGAGGTTTTGTCATGATTTTGCCATTGCTTATGACCTCACTCAGATAGTTCGCGAACCCACTCGTGTGCCCGATACACCCAATCAATATGCAAGCGTCTTAGACCTTTTTCTCTCAACTTCCCCTGAGCTATGTTCATGTACCGTTCATTCTCCTCTAGGATCCTCCGACCACTCCGTCGTATCAGTTAAGATAAAAACGAAAGGTAAGAAG
>NC_136484.1:70136784-70216784 GCF_053919585.1 Euprymna scolopes | reverse complement strand
CGTAAAGGCATATAGTTCTTTAATTCTCATTAAGTAATTTACTTTCATATTTATGTATTGACGTTGCCCTTTTTCTGCTTCGTTTTTAAGTCCATTCCTTTTTATCCATGCGTCCGCTTTTGACACTAATTTTACTCGTGGACCCGTGGCGCAGTGGTTAGAGTACTTGTGAAAAATCAATTATAAGAGTGATATTATCAGGAAGGATAAATAGTTAATTCTTAATATGAACAACCGATTAATACAATTGCGAATTCATTAGGACCTTTCTCCAAGCATGGCTGATGGAATGTAAGCATGTTACCTCCGTATAGTAATTTTCCGTTCGAAAATCGGTCCAAATTCTCACGTTCTAGAGTTCGACAAGATATATCCAAAGAAGGTGGAAGGTTACATTGACCGAAAAATTGTGAATATAGCATTCAAGATGAGAACAGTAACAAAAAATCCAAATAATACGAATAACAAATCTTCATTTCCAAAATTCAGAAACGTAACTTACGTCATTTGAAAATCAGTTTTACTAACGATTTGTGTATTTATATTACTATAGCTATTCTTTCTTACTACTAGCCGGAAATTTTCCGGTCGTAAAATACGCTTAAATATGATATTTTGATAAAGAAAAAAAATATTTAGAAATTTAATTGCGGGGTTTGAACCTACAGACCACGTCATGTGAAAAACAAAAAACAAAAAACAAAAAACAAACAAACAAAAAAAAAACACAAAAATCAACATAAATTTTCAAATCCTATAAAATTCTTTTCAGTTAGTGAAAAAAAAAGAAAGTTACATGCGGAGTTTGAACCTACAGACCACGTCATGCAACCCCCCCCCAAATAAAACACGCTATCAACTTACCCACAGCAGAATTTTCACGACCTGTTCTTCTATCATTGTTTCTAAGCGACGATATGGGGGGAAAGTTGCTTTACTGATGATAGATAAATAAAAATAACGGTCTCGATTATCGATTATCGGTAATTATCGGTAATTATCTGGAGCATTCTGAGACAAAACCTAACTCAAATTACCCCCCAGACTTATGCACTAAAGTTCTGTAAATTTAAAAGAAAATCTGTTCAGCCGTTTTGGAGTCTATAAGGAACGAACTCACGCACACACGTAGACAAAGTTGCATTAGTATAATTGCAGAGATAGAGCCGTGTATTCTGTCTTTCTCTATTCATTGTATACTGCTTTCGTTTTTTTTCTAATACTTCTTTCATGTTTCTATTCTTTTTCTTGATTTCATTTTTTTTCTACACATTTTTTCCTGCTGTTAATGCTTTCCTTTAATTACCGTGTGCTTTCTGTCTTTTTTTTTCTGTTTCTTCACTCTTTCTTTCTCCGAAATTTAATTGGCGAGTTTCTGCTTCATTCACAACACGAATCTGTGCACGCTAGAAACTAAATCTTTAACAAATTCTTAAAAGAAAAACTACAAAAACTATCAGTAACAGCACAGCAAAGTTTTAATTAAAGATTAAAACTATTGACCAGGATTAGATTCATAGCAACCAAAACTTCTTTACATTCTTCATGACGCGTGATTCTAGTCGTGTTAAGCTAATACTGAGTTTTGCAATGTTATCAACTGATCTCCAAGAATTATATTGGTTCAGTGGTGTTTTCTCATTTCAAATGTTATCAATGTATTAAGGAGGATTCTTTATAATTAACCGTTCGGTTAAATCCAGTTGCTTTTATATTGTACAAAATTGATACGTGAATGTGCTTTAATATCTATGCCGAATAGACCTCGAATAATTAAAAAAAAATACTTGCAATTTGGTATGTAGGGAATTCAGACACATGAAAAACTTTTTTTTTTAAGATATAAGATTTTTTAAGATATCAGAATTAGGGGCGGGGTGACCAAATTTTTATCAGTGTGTAAACTGTTTCATGACTCCACATGTGCGAATCATTCACATTATTAAATTTGAAAACACTTTTTTAAGACGTGTCAAGCTGACCAAATGTTTATCGTACTTGATTCACTTTCTTTAGAGTTCGGTTTCGATCCTAGCTAGATTATTTTTTTATTTACAAGAATAGAATTTTTCAGGCAAAAAAACAAAACAAAAAACAAACAAACATAATACTCGCATGTAATAGGACTAGTTTTTTGCATGAATTTAAGTATAATATTTATGCGCATTTTACGAGCAGGCACCGTATAGCGGGTATGCTAGTACACACACACACACACACACACACACACATATATATATATATATATATATATATATATATATATATATATACTAGCGGCCTGCTAGTATATCCTTAACTTTGAACCGAACGGATACCATAATACTAAGTTTTCTGCAGCATTTCATAACAAATAGCCATAGATATTTTCAGCTACATCAGTCTAGTAGTTCTGGAAAAAATTAGAACGGACAGACTAAAAAAATGTTATATATATATATACCAGTAAAGATTAAGTTTATAAGCAAAAAGCTTCTTTAAACTTGAGGTAAATATAAATATTGATATTTATGCAGTAAATCAAATAAAAAGCTCAATGCAACCAAATAGGAAATAGACTTATTTATTTATCCTTGTATTTTTAATTCACCACCATTTTATTAATACTTTGCACAAAAAACGTTTTTTGGAATTTATAACTAGTTATAATGCTGTTTCTTATAATGCTAGTATTAGCAAATTCATAGCTTCGCTATAATATCATTTTTTTTTAGGACAACACATTTCTTTTAAACTCCGCGAATTAAAGAAAGTTTGATATATATATATATATATATATATATATATATATATATATATATATATATATATATATATATATATATATATATATATGCTAATATTTTATCTCCTCTGATGAGATGGTAGACATCGAAACCCTATAGGTTAAGGAGATTAATTTTCTAAAGCATTCTTTGTCTTGCTTAGAATAATAAAAATTCTTTGATATGAAACTCAACCACTTCATTTCATTTCAATGAGAGTTTTTTGAAATTCATTGAATTACAATTTAATATATATATATATATATATATATATATATATATATATATATATATTACATTTTCGCCTCAAACAAGGCACATTGCCACTTTGATGTAGGAGGCTACTATCAGGGACATAAGCATCAGGTGTCCTGTGTAGGGAGTTGGGCAGCAACATGTCGGTTCACGTTACACTTGAACTTCTGCATGTCAGTACTGTTGGGGAAGAAGGGATCTGGAAGGGAATTACAAAGTCTAGCGGTTCTGGGGAAGAAACTACTGGAGTAGAAGACTCTCTTACATCTAGGGATCTCTACATGTAGGAGTGGGAGTTAGCTGCTTGTCGGGGCTGTTTACGTCGAGGGGGCACAGTTGCTTGCAGTTTGTCAGAATATTCACCGTTAAAGTACTTATAGAACAGGCAGAGGGATGCAACATTTCGTCGATGGGACAAAGGCTGAAGCTTAGATGACAGTTCAGGACGTATCTGATTGGCAACTCTCTTTTGAACCTTGTCTAGGAGGGAGAGACTAGTGGCAGATGCACCAGCCCAAATATGACAACAATACTCCATGCATTGGCAGATAGTGGCCTTATAGAGGTACAGGATACTTTCGGGCGTTAGTAGCTTTCTAGCACAGTAGAGAGAACCTACCTTATGTAATTTTTCCAGCTCATGTTTCCTGTGAACGTTAGGCCGACGAGTTTAAACAATTTACTTTCAGATAAAGAGTCATTGGCCATTGCTATAGGTGACAGAGAAAGTTTCTTGTAATTATTGAAGGAAACAATTTTAGTCTTGGCAGCATTGAATGTGACCATCCATTTTTGTCTTCATTCCACTACAGATTGGAGGTCATCCTCTAGTGTTTCTGCCATTTCTGTAGATATGTGTTCATTTGTTTTCCTGTCATGTCTGCTATAGAGCGTGGTGTCGTCAGCATATATACCCATCTCACAGATAATTTTGTCAGGGAGGTCATTCATGAATATCAGGAATAATAAATCTAGAAGTGTAAGCCATTTTGAGTTTCAGAACAGTTTCAGATGGTTCGCTGTTACACACAAGTCCTGGGAGGTGACTTGTGTGTAGTAGACAGTTCCACAGAACAAAATATTCTTACCGTGTCGAAACCCGGGAAAGAACATGTGAAATTGCTCCAGAAAAGTTTTAATATTTATGAAGCAATTCTGGTTCCTGATTGGTTGGTAGCAGAACGTGAATTAATTTGATTCGCCAGTTCTTAGCAGCATCATTTATAAATATAATCTTCCGACTGTTGCAATATCAGGAATAATAAAGGTCCAAGGATAGACCCTTGAGGCACTCCCGCATTTATATCATATTGTTTTGATGTACGACCGTCGAGGACAACCTGGATTTTTCTCTTATCTAAGAAGGATTTAATTATGTTATGTATTCTTCCAGTGATACCGAATGATCTGATTTTCCTGAGAAGACCTTCATACCGTACCCTGTCAAAAGCCTTAGATATATCTAGAGTCACCGCTCTACCCTCCTCCGTGAATGGTATATACGTCCTGAGATTACAGTTAGGATGTCTTCTGTGAAACGCGTTTGCCTAAATCCATATTGTTTGTCAGTCATAAGTTTAGCATCTGTAAGGTGATGGACTAGAGCTTGGTTAATTATGCTCTCAAATATTTTGGCGAACAGTGAGAGGAGGCTAATAGAGCGATAGTTTACCGGATCAGTTCCTTCGCCAGAATTCTTGAAAACTGGTACTACAGAAGCAGTTTTCCAGCAGGCAGGATATATATATATATATATATATATATATATATATATATATATATATATATATATATATTCTTGTTTTAAATTATAGCAAATTTTCCAATTTTTCAAGTGATCTTTATCCTGTAAAAATCACAGAAATTTATATGTGTCCTATGTGTTTAAAAAAATTAATTTAAAATCTTTAAAAAGAAACCTTTTTAAGGATGGATTTTAAACTCTTCCGACTTAAGGTTACTAATACTATAATCTAAAAGGTTATGAAAACGCAAAAGTACATTAAAAAATGTTATTTAAAAATTTGTATTTTTTATTTAATTGGGCTTTTTTATACATGACCAAAATTATAAGAGCAAGTGTATAAATTGTTAGATTTATAGCAATTCTAATGCTTTTAGTTCAGTTAGAAATTAGCAACCACTATGTAAATGTATTACCATGCCTAAAGCAAGAAAACTAACCGAACTTGAGCGCTCTTGAATTCTAGGATTCCATAAGCAAGGTTTGCCACATCGAGCGATAGCAGCTAAGATAAATCGCAGTAAAACTGTTATTTGCAACTTTCTAAAGAACATTGAGAATTATGGAAAAGCAGAATCCTTTGGCAGCCCCCACCCCCACATTTCTCCTGCATTGAGTAGGAGAATCAGACAGGTTGTTATGAATGACAGAGAACTTTCTTCTAGTCAAATTAAGGTTACAGATGCTGATTGCAGTCCAATAACCACCAGACGACACCTACAACAAAAAGGCATGATAAATAAAAAGCGTAAACAAATTCCTCGATTGCTTCCACGTCACAAAGTGGACCGCTTAAAATTTGGTCGTAAATACCAAACCTGGGACGTTGATAAGTGGAAGAATGTCCCTTTTTCTGATGAGAAAAAGTTCAATTTATATGGTCCTGATGGCTTCCAGCGATATCGGCATGACAAAAACATACCCCTTGAATTTTCCCACATGTTATAGTGATTGAGGGTTCGTAATGGTATGGAGTGACTTTTCTTACAGAGAACTGATGGAGCTTCAGGTGGTTCAGGGTCGTCAGACTGCAGCTGGTTATGTTAGCATGTTACAAAAAAACATCTTTGATGATGGAGGGTCATCGTTTGTGTGGGGATAGATGGTTATTCTAACAGGATAATGCTGCAATCCACACTGAGCTTTCTACAAGAAAAAAGAGTACATCTCTTGGACATCCTGCATGCTCACCGGATTGAACCCAATTGAATATGTTTGGGAATGAATGACAAGAGAGGTTTATCGAAATGACAAAGAATATTCAACAAAAAATGAACTTCCTGAAGCCATCTTCAGAAACTGGAGCAGAATTTTCCAGCACCCTAATGAAAACCCTTATTTCTAGCATGCCCCAAATGATTTTTGAAGTCATCAAAAGCAGTGGAGTAAGTTTTATTGTTGAATGTTTTCATACACTTTTCATAAACTTTTTGTACAATTTAATAGAATTTTAGTCTTTGGTCTTATAATTTTGACCATGTGTAAAAAGCCTAATTTAATAAAAATGTAAATTTTAAAAATAAATCTTTGGAATGTAGCTTTTTGTTTCCATAACTTTTAGATTGCATCCATCCTTTAAAAAAAGTTTTTTTAAAGATTTTTTAAGTGGTCTGAAACTTTTGATCAGCAGTATATATATATATATATATATATATATATATATATATATATATATATATATATATATATCCACACACAGACAGTGTTTCGCTGTATAATTGCTCCTCAGTACAACTAGACTAGCACCTGAATATAGTGAACATTTTTTTTCCAGTTTTAAACGGCGTTTATTGGAGATTTTTTTTTAAATAACTGGAAAAGGTTGTTTTATGTAATTTACTTAGAAGTTAATGTTGAATGTTAGAATAGAAAAATGTGTATTAATGATTTTGTATGGTGTTATGTATTGTATAATTTGTTCTTTTCCAAGAGTCGGCAAAATATTAATTAAATTAAAGGAAACAAACAGAAGATTAGATTAAGATACAATGGTCGGCCTAGTAAAATTAGAATTTTAAAGAGGGAACAGGATTAAATTTACATAGGCGCTTAACTATTTTCTTTTTTGGAAGCGATACACTGGACCCTGCAAGGGGGGGGTTATAGGTTTTCCGGTTATGAAAAATGCTGTTTTCGCCGTCTGTATGTAGCTTGGTTAAGCTGACCGCGGTTACCGGTTGAAAGATGATATTCTTCACATACAACAGAGACGGGAGTACTGCAAGTCTATAGGCTTGAAACGCTTGTTGTAGCTGCAACAAGGGTGTAATAGAATGCACCCACGTTGAGTAAACTTGCAGATGGGGCCGTTTGTGAGCTTCAGGTTGATTGAAAATACCGAATCTTGGGAGTAACAGAACTTTCAACACAAAGGCAGACGTGTAGTGGTGACGCTGCCACTATGTAGTGAATCTGAAGTAGGAGAAAGAAGGAAAGAAAAGATGGAATAGATGCCGTTTATACGTAAGAACTTTAGAAGTAAAATGTTGCCTTATTTTGAATTAAAGGTACCAAAATTTTATATCAGAGTAGGATGTTCCTAGTTTGGTATTCTGAAGTGGTCCGAGTGGGACATTTCGAGAAATCACACACCTCATCATCGGATAGTTAAGGGTTTAGTGGAGCGCATTGTACCGTTGGGTGCGAATGAGGTTTGGGTCACTTCAATTAAGGGTTTAATTAAGGGAGGTGTTACGTTTTTTCACTGTTTGATTTGAAAAACTGAGGGATTTAGAGCTTGGAAGTCCGAGTGAATCCGTAAATAGAATTATGAAGTTTAGCAGGTACCTTGGAAAATTGAATGCTGACCACGGAAACTTAAGTAGATAGTTTTTTTTTCTGTTTTGGTCCTCAGAAGTAGAGTATGTATGATCATTAAAAGCATGGAAAGGTTTAAAGATTAACGCGTGGAAAAAGGAGTCAGAAACTGTCAGATGAGATGTCGCCAATTTTTTTTTTTAGATAATGCAAGAGGCGTCTCGATTTTGGAAATGGCAGGAGGGATAGCTGACGTGGTAGCTGTAAACGAATATGAGGTTAGTTTACCCACATCGCTGAGTGGTTCCATAGGCCGTGGAAAAAGGTGTCTGGCCGAATAAATTAAATAAAACGGGAGACATGGAAAACATGTATCTGCGCCGTACATTTGTTGAAAAAAGGTGTGAATGAATTGAAAAACAATGCATATTAGAGATGTTATCTGACGTTTTCTTGGCTCACAGGTGTGAAAAATAAAGTGAGAATAGGGAGATTGAAAATGTATCCTTAGGTATAAATTTTGAACAAAAGAAAAGGAGGAGTGTTAGGTATTAACATTGTTAAAAGTTTATTAGTTACTATCGATCTACCTGTCTGGCTATATTTATCTATCTATTCAATGACATTTGTAAAATAGTTTATATTGGAAGTTATTTATTGTTTATAGAATAAAATGTAGCAATGGGTTATAGCTGAAGATGTTTACATAAATTTGCGAGGTTAAATATAAAAAAAAACTTGAGCAGGCGTACGTGACAGAGGAGGTCACGTTAAGGAGACGTGTCTTTTAATTGGTTACGTCATTGGAACTGAGGTCAAGAGGTCGGAAAGTTTAGTCAGTCGGTGAGTTTGAGAACGAGAATGAACAGACGTAGCTAGGAAGTGAGGTTGTGAAGAACAAACATGTAGAGACGAAAAAATGAAAAATGATATCTTATGTAAATATGAACTGTCATATATACCCGTGTGATAACTCTCTGATACAACATGTATCAGTTTATACGTCGATATCATATCATATGGCTAGATAACTGTTGTGGTGGCACACATTCATTTGCATATGTGGATAGTAATTACACATAAATAGGAAGACTCAGTTAGTCTGAGTGTGTGTTCACCAGAAGCCACCGAAGGCCGCCGAGAGCAGATATGTTTCTCCAGCAAAGACTCTCTTATTTGACACCATTATGTAAATATCCTGTAAATATACCTTTTCCTAATACACTTCTTATTTGATCTACCTTTGTTTGTTGAGTCGTCATTTGTATTGCTTTCTACGTTACTTGTTTCAACCTGAAAACTTAACAATAACCATATATACAGTTTATGCGTTTATAACTGGTGTTATAAAAACAATATTTCCCATCTTTAAATACGACATATCTCTCTATATAACACAGAAATGGCTTAATCAGATTGACAAGATAATTTCTTTTTGAATTTTGCAATACGCTTGTTTGTTGAGAATGGCGATAGTGCTAATACAGCTTGAATGTCTAAAGTCAAAGGAATTAAACTGATGTTCAAGAAAGAAAATCCAACAAAAAACATCCAAAGGTTGAGACTACTACTACTATAATAATAATAATAATAATAATAATAATAATAATAATAATAATAATAATAATAATAATAATATATTTTTATGACCTGTCTCTTAAAATAAGCAAACACTCACACATATAGACAAACAGTCTCATAAATTTCCTATTAATATGGATGCAGTAAACAAACGAAAAAAAAAATTCTGTTTCATTTTAAAAAAAAACTCCAATTAAAGTCATTTTTTTCGCACATAAATATCAATCTCGCCAGCAGAAAATTACAAAATGATCTTGTTCATATTTCTAATAAAAGACCTTCAATAATCTTGCCGCCTTTTTCTCTTCTTAGAAATGTTCTTCTTTGTTTTGCGCATTTATTATTTTCCACTTATTGGCGTTTTTGTAGAATTATTTTCCGTAGTACTTTATCACAATTAACATACGATACCATAATGCACGAGGCAATAACTCGCATCCGACATCGATCTCGAAATTATATATCTTAGATACATGCCAATAATTTGAGTGTTGGAAAAATATTATTTGCATTATGTTTTTTTTTTCGAACTAATTATTTATCGTTTACATTTTTGCTGCTATTAGCTTGAGTATTCTGAAGTAATTATATTCCCGAAGTGTAGAGGAGATAATACTGTAAAGTTATATTCTCTTTGGTATATCTCAGTTAGCTTCCAAATTTTAGCCATCAACAAGCCAACTAGTTAGACAAATATACACGCATACGGCTGCTTTTTATATAATTAATTTCGACTATTCTATCGCAGTCTACTTGGTGACGATTGTTCCTTTACAATTGAAATTGTCATAAAGTTATCAAAATAAATCCTAGATTCATATTCGGATGTTAATATCTAAAACCATGGGTCCTGGATATGACCTTAAACTATATCCAGTGGTGAGGCCCATCTTTCGGGCTTGGGGGGAGTGGAGCCACTCTTTAATTTCCATTGCTCCCAGGTCCACTCTGACCCGGAGTTGTAGTACCTGTTAGGGTCCCAACTATGGGTTAAATAGAAACGGATTTGAAAACAACAAATATATTCTATTAAAAATATTTATTCAAAATCTTTGGATTCGGCATTAAATAACCCGAAATGGGTTGATATGCCGTAAAACAAAAACAACCAACCAACTAAAACCATGAGATGTTCTTTATTTAAATATATCACTTTGATAGACTCTTAGTAAATATCCGATCAGTAGTTATGGAAAGATCTTAAGAGAAGACACAAAAGAACAGAAAAAAAAACTGCGCTCGATAAAACATGAAAAGGCTAAGAAAACAAATATTAACGCCCACCAGTTGTGTTTACATCCGAAATAAAGTGGTTATATTGTTTTATTGCGTTATTTATAGACGTTGTTTTTGCAAGTAAAACATCTTCAAGAAATCTAGATTTTATTGTATTACCAAACAATTTAATATTTCTTTAATGTTCTTTATCTGCTTAATGCGATGTTTGCTATTGTTATACTTAAAAAGATACGGAACATTACAGACTGCACAAACACTAATCACGAGCTCGATTTTATATTTTCATTTCTAATCTATTGATTTCACTAATAAAAGGATCTCTAGATGCAATGCAGAATAAAAATTGGTGCCAAGATTCTGCAGACAGGAAAAGTGAAGGCTGCTTTTAGTGGGAATCATTAGGAAATACAAGTCGGATTGGATATTGATCAATTTTAAACAAGTTATTAGATTGCTTTAAACGGGAATATATCATAAGTTACAGATATTAGCAAGAACGGCGAAGAAATAAACATCAATATATGTGGAATTTTGGCCATCAAAAATCAAGGCGCTAAAAGCACATTATATATATATATATATATATATATATATATATATATATATATATATCGTTATGAAAAAATATATGGCAATATATATTATTTTTATAACTTACTACCTAGCTGTACCTATGTATTGAGCACTGTGGAAGTAAATACTTAAAGTTTACGCATAAAATTATACTTTCGTATATTAATTTATGTCATTAAATAAAGTAGTAGTCATATATATATATATATATGTATATATATACATGTATATTTATATGTACATATATACATATATGCGGGGGTGTAGATAAAAACCAATGAATTTGAAGAGATTTATATAATATTGTTCAATACTCAAGAGCAAGATGTACTTTTATTTACATTCAAATAAGCTCGTCACTAAGTTTTCTTCAGATTAAAAAGTCAAACAAATCCAGACAAAACAATGGCGTCTTTTTATTTTTATTTTTGTTGATTTGTTAATTTATGTTTGTGACTGGTACGACAGCGTTAAATATTTAATATCCTATATTTTATTTTATTGTATTTAAACGAAATGTATTCATTTATATCTTGATTCATTAATATGTTTTTCTTAATTTTCTACATTAATTCTATCTTTATTAATCACATTAATTCAATTTTTATTTGTTACATTAATTGAAATTAAAAAGCTAGTTATCTGTAGCTAATTAAATCTAGGGGGTATAAAAAGTTATAGAGACGTAAAAGTAGATTGTAACCATGTATAATATATCGAAGAGGAAATACTAATTTTAACATTAATCAAAACTATAAATAATGATAATAAACCTATTGGTTTGAGTTGGTTAATATAATATAATAATCTACAAATACGGGTTATTACTAATTCTTTTACTAATATATTAAGGGATATGTTTGATAATAGATTTTGATAAACTTGACAGCATCACACACAGATATCTGTATGTCGCATAGCTTCCAGTAAAGCAACTCGAATCAAAGTCGACATTCCAGTCTTAGTGATCCAAAAGCTACAACCGAACTAACCTCCGTACTTACAAAGCTGTTTAAATGTTGTCTCAAAAGAAATGCTTCCTAAAATCCTTAAAAATTCACCAGTCAGTCCCGTATTAAAACAATTCTGAGGATCGATCATCAGTACAGACAAATCAGGACCCTGTGTGCCATGAGCAAGTTGCTAGAATCTGTGATAAATAGAAAAGTGGTCAACAACCTTAGCAGAAATAATCTATTCAGTGACATGCAACATGGTGTCCGTTCTGCTAGATCTACAACTGATGTGCTAACTGTAATATCGTAAAGAATCACCGAATCTCCCGACAAGGGTTTCGTTTCTATAGCAATAGCTCTTGACATATCTAAGGCTTTTTATATAGTATGGCATAAATGGCTAGTTCACAAGATTTTCAAGCTGTTCCAAAGCTGGAAATGTCCTCTCAATTAAATACCTATTGTATGCTTTACTTATGGATCCACCCTTGTTTACAGACACAGACACACACACAGACAGACACACACACAGACACAGACAGACAGACAGACACACACACACACATATATATAATATTTGTGCGTGTAAATACTTAATATAAAATGTTACGGCTTTTCTTTAAGAACATTTCCTTTGGCGCTAGTGCTGCTCACGTTCTCATAAGCACACCATTTATCAAATATACAACGTAGAAAACTCATCGGTCTAAGCAGACTGTCTCGTCTATGTGCTGACATTTTGCTCATTGCCTGACATCTATTTCGACCGACGTCGTTTTTCTTTTCAAGGAATATTTCACTCAGCACAAAGAGAAATAACGAGGCTATCATAAAAATAAGTAGTCGAGCTAAGAGACGCAAAAAGCGAGTATGCTTCCTGTTAGCGTGTTTTATAAGATTCCCTGAAGAAAAAAATGGCAAAAGAAGGATAACTAAACCTAAATAAAAAGATTAAATGACTTCAGTTGAAGTTTAGAAAAAATAAATAAAATCAAAATAATTTACCTATGAAAAATGACATTTCAAGCTTAAACGTGACAAACCGATGGAATTACTATAACAATGTGACCGACTGACCAACACAATAATCTGAAGAGATGAATTATTAGCATCTTTAAATAACTTCGCATACGAATCGGAAAAGCATATATATATATATATATATATATATATATATATATATATATATATATGTATATGTATGTATAACTTTTTAACGGAACAGAACTTATATAGCGCTTTAAAAATAATACACGAAAAAACCCTAAGTGCCCCTTTCGCCAACAAACTCAGCAGGAATTAATCGTTGGTATAACACAGAAATACAAAACCGAATTAATTTTTCACGAAAGAGCAAATACTTAAGCATATACGAGAAAAAAAAAACGAATAGAAATTCGTATAAAATAATATATATATATATATATATATATATATATATATATATATATATATATATACAATTATATAAAATGCATGTACAAACAAGATAAAGGGCGGATGGTAACGATTAAAAAATATCCCCGAGGAAGTTCAATGATTTTGATAAATTCCTTCTGTCTTTTTTTCTAATTTTCAAACTAATTCTATCTTGATATGTAATGGACACAAGATATATTTTCACAAGAATCCATCGTAAACATGTTTCCTAACAAACAGAACCCAGAAGAAAACATAAACATCTCAAACTCTATTCGAACTTTATTTGGGTCCGTTTTTTAAAACATGGTGATGCGAAAATTTCTCTGCAGATCGATCGTTCTGCAACTGGACACACATATTTTGAGTTAAGCTTATTGTCTTCACATTGCGTCAAAAAAATAGAGTATTTGAGGCAAGCATTTATTTCATCTACTTGTGATGATTGAGGAATTACAGGTAACCTTTGTCTGAAATCTCTTGTAAGCAATAGTACTGTATTTTCAAATATTCCTACATTGCCAAGGATCGATGAAGAGCCTCAAGTGAGTTTTTGTGTGCCATTTTGGTTTCATCCTAATCAATAAGTTTGCATTTCTGCAATATCCTTACCATGCTGGGTGTTTTGGAGATATTAAACATAGGGGTATTGAAACATTGAATGTTGTTATAGTAATTTAAAAGCAGAATGATCACTAAGTAAGATCACAGCTATTCCGCATGAAGTAAGAGCTAAGGCTGTGTCAATGTTCGAATGGCTGCCAAAATCAATTTAATTAGAAAGTTTTTACCAGTTCCTCCTGTTCGTATTAGAAATAATTTTCAAATAACTTTCTATTCACACTGTAAGTGACTAAAACAGGATTTGATCATGTTTCAACAATGCTTTATTCACAGTAAGTAAATTAGTTGACTAAAATAGTATTTATCCATATTTAGACAATGTCTTAATTGCTGTAAGTAATTTAGGAGACAAAAATAGGATTTATGCATATTTTGACAATAGCTTATTAACTGTAAGTAATTTAGGAAGCTAAAACAGGATTTATCAATGTTTTGCGAATGCTTTTTTCACAGTAAGTTATTTAGACTACTAAGATAGGACGTAAGATTAGAAAGGAATAGATAGAGAGAAAGAGAGAGATAGAGATAAAAACAGAGAGAAAGGGAAATGGAAAGAGATAAAGACAGCGAGAGAGAGGAGGAGGAGAGTTAGAGCGAGGAAGAGAGAGAGGAAGAGAGAAATAGAGGGAGAGGGGGAATGAGAGAGAAATTGCTCAAACAGAGATGGAGAGGGCGATAGAGAGACAAAGATAGAGAGAGAGAGGGAGAGATAGAAAGAGAAATAATGAGAAAGAGAGATAGAGAGAGAAGGAAAGGAAACAGTGGGCGAACTACACTTCACCATTTTCGCCCTCGATCAGTGGAGTAGAAATCCTTCTAGACTGAGACAATTTTTGTTTTTGTTCCAAACTAGAGTACCCCCTTTTCAGCAGCTGAATTTTCCACACATTAAAACCGACCTTGTGTCTAACTTTGCTCCCGTCGGGAGGCAAGTAAATAGGAACAGTATGTGTGTGCGTGTGTGTGTGAGAGAGAGAAGGAGATATATATATAGAGAGATAGAGAGAAAGAGAGAGAAAGAAGGAAAGAAAGAAAGAAAGAGAAAGAGCAAACTTGGATCTGAAAAATACACCGGCAATAACTGCTTTTCGTTTATGCTTCTTATATGGCAGCATTTAAAATAAATGTTTAAAATATAATTTATTTTTTATGCTGCAATGTAGTTGTGTAGGAAGTATGGACGAATATTTTTGTTAATCTAACGTACGTGACTTACAATCGAGACTTTTCGGTATTTTTCAAGACATGGGAATTTCTGTTATTATTTGATAGTAAATATATTAAAATAAACTGTATTAGTGTAAAGCGAAATAGTAAAACAATCACTAAGAAAATATGACGAAAAAAAAAAAGATAATGTGTCGCGTTCAAACTGACCGACTTTTGTCGATAGGAAACGATTTAAAAAAAATTAATATTATAAGACTTTTAATCATATATATATATATATATATGTATATATATATATATATATATATATATATATAAACACGCATGGGTACAATGAAAATACTATACCAAAATGTCAAAGCAATCGATCCAGTGGTTATTTAGATTATCGATTACGAACAAACAACATTATCTATCTATCTATCTATCTATCTATCTATCTATATCTATATATATATATATATATATATATATATATATATATATATATATATAATCACTTAGTGTATATAGCCAATCCATATATACATATACTTTTTATATATACCCTTTAATAGGACATTACAATTTATTCAAATTAATTACAACTTACTACTTCGAGGACTGAAATAATACTTATTTAAAATCTTATAACAAAATACAGTTTATAACTATAATATTTATTTTTGGTAATGGCAGAATTGATGATGAGTTGCACGTTACGAAACGATTGTAAATCTATGGTCAATTCTGTCACCATAAAACATAATAGGAATGTAGACTGTATTAACGTCTTCGAAATTTTAATAATCCTTATATATATACATATATATATATATATATATATATATATATATATATATATATATATATATTTGTACTTTTTTAAACTTCCAGAAACAGTATGATTGAAACATAGTGTTGTGCCAATACTTTTCACTGTTAATATGTGTGTATTATATTATTTGTCTTTTCATCGTTTTAGTGGATTCATTTTAGATTCTCATGTGAGCGCAAGGTCAGCGTCGCCATCTTGTCGTCTTTTCCTTAATTAGCTGAGGCGTGTGGATGTCTTGATAAGCACGAAAAGCATAGAACATTTATAATATTTATTCAACAAATCCTGCAAACCAAATTGTTGGCGTCTTAATTTCGGAGAATTCTCCATTATCATCTCATTCATTCTGCCTCATCTCCTTATCAAAGCCGCTATTAATACACATTGCCATCCGACATCAACGTACCCGAGCGAACGCTATCATATCTCTACTATTATATAAAAATCACTTTGTGTTTGTGTGTGTGTGTGTATGTGTGTGTATGTGTGTGTGTGTGTGTGAGAGTTCCTTAGTCATAGGTTCCGAAACGGTTGAGCCTATCTTTTGCAAATTCCACCCAAAGGTAATTTATATTCCGGCAATTTTACTCGAGTACTATGTTTTGTACAGAAATTCATGTGATAAGTATTGAAAAATTCGATCTTAAAAATAGCATTGCTTCTCTTATTATAATCTATTCAGACGTTTTGTTTATAGATTTTATCACAAGATAAATATAATCCCTGCGCGTTTATTATTTCAAGTGGTCATGCATACTGTCTTTATAATGTACTAACAGCACCAACCGGCATTGCATAAGGCTATAAAACAAAATACCAGAGATAAAAACGTGTGTGTAAGATATAAATATTAAAACATCTTTCTCCCTTTTTCTAATTTCTCTCTTCCCCCTTTTTTTGTTTTCCACATACTCTTTCTTCCACACATCTTTTACCTCAACCCAGCTCATTTATTGTATTATTTCGAGGAAGAAGAAGAAGAAGAAGAAGAAGAAGAAGAAGAAGAAGAAGAAGAAGAATAATAATAATAATAATAATAAATACTAATAATAATAATAATAATAATAATAATAATAATAATAATAATAATAATAATAATAATAATAATAATAATAATAATAATAATAATAATATAATAATAATAATAATAATAATAATAATAATAATAATAATAATAATAATAATAATAATAATAATAATAATAATAATAATAATAATAATAATAATAATAATAATAATAATAATAATAATAATAATAATAATAATAATAATAATAATAATAATAATAATAATAATAATAATAATAATAATAATAATAATAATAATAATAATAATAATAATAATAATAATAATAATAATAATAATAATAATAATAATAATAATAATAATAATAATAATAATAATAATAATAATAATAATAATAATAATAATAATAATAATAATAATAATAATAATAATAATAATAATAATAATAATAATAATAATAATAATAATAATAATAATAATAATAATAATAATAATAATAATAATAATAATAATAATAATAATAATAATAATAATAATAATAATCCAGAGTAAGCCAGAAACAACAAGAAAAAAATGAATAAATACCAAGATCTAAAATGGGAATTAGTTAGACTATAGAAATGGAAAGATGCCAAGGTTATTTCCATTGTGATTGGAACGCTTGGGACCATAATAAAAAGTCACCACAAATGGCTTAATCAGATTGACAAGACAATTTCCTTTACAATCTTACAAAACACTTTCCTGTTGGGAACAGCGAAAGTGTTAAAGTATAGCTTGAAAGCTTGAATGTCTTAAAATAAATAAATAAATAAAATAAAATAAAAATAAAAAAAAAGCATTAGAAGGTTAAGAATATGATGAAACAATAATAATATTATATCAACACCTCGAACTGTACGACAGTCAAGGTGATTCCTATTGTAAATGAAAAGTTTGGGATCATAACAAACAAACAAAAAAAAAGATACCATAAATGGCTTGATCAGATTGAAAAGACAATTTCTTTTACAATTTTGCAAAAGGCTTGCTTGTTGGGAACGTCGATAGTGTATATACGGCTTGAATGTCTAAAGTCAAAGGAATTAACCTGACGTTAAAGAAAGAAAATTCAGCTAAAAACATCCAAAAGACGACTACTACTACTACAATAATAATAATAATAATAATAATAATAATGATGATGATGATGATGATGATGATGATAATAATAATAATAATAATAATAATAATAATAATAATAATAATGTAAGTTATCCGCCTCTCTTTTACAGGATAGATAACATATTTACATAGCTGTAAAACGGACCTCCTGATGGACCCTTGACCCAGTTGCCCTTCAAAGAATAAATATTAATTTTAATTTTAAAACAGTTGTAGCAGAAATATGTATGCATCTATAATCAATGGCAATGCTGATCAAGAATAAACCTACGTTGTGGATGTTTGTTTTGTAGTTTTTAGTTTAAGATGGACACGCATATACACACAAACAACTCTTCTTTATGTAATACATAAGCTGGAATTCCAAATGATGTACGAACTAAGTTCCGATACTCTTATCAAAACTAACAGTCAAAACGATAATGTATTAAGACAAGGAACCACATTATTTATATATAAAGCAACGACTTTATAATAAAGAAAATGATTCCTTTGGCCAATAAAAAAATGTTTTATGAAAACAAATAGATTTAAAAATAAATTAATATGAAAGACAGGGATTTTTAAAGTGCTAAATCTGAAATCTCTAAAAGCACTTAAATAAAAATAATAATACATTTGTCTTCAAACATAGTTTTGTAAATGTATTTTATGTTTTCGTTTTCCCAAAGATACAAATATAAAAGCACTCTCAGGTTTTCATTGATTTTTAGTGATTTATTGAAAATCTATTCACTTAGGTTTTCAGAGATCACACGTTGGTCTAGCTAAAATCTATCATTTATCTATTTTAGAGATACTTTTAGAAAAGCGTCTAAATTTGGTTATTAAAAAGTGTCTATGCTTACAAGTGACCTCACGAAATAACTTAAATCAAAACTTGCATCGATAAATTGATAAAATTTCCATTCACAGTCCAAACAATTATAAATCACTCGCAATAAACCTTGATAATCGCAACCCGCGTTATTCCTAAACTAATATCCTTATAAATGCTGTTTTTATTAAAACTTATATTAAATGAAGGTTCAATTCAATATATGTTTCTTTGTATTTATGGCTATTTATCTACATTTCGCTCTCTTTGCACCTCCCTGTATTTCTCCTTGTTTCTTTGTCTGTCTATGCGTTCTTTCTCTTTATAGGTAAATAGGTAAATAGATAGATAGATAGATAGATAGATAGGGGGAGAGAGAACTTCTTCGTTATTCTTTGTATATCTAAGTATATTAATAAGAGAAAAGCGAAAAGCGAAATAACATACAATATTTATAACGGAAATGTTTTAATCATAGTCTGCCTTTCCTATATAGTCATCACCATATATTGGCTTTTCTGCGTTTCATCCCAGTAAAGAATCGTTAAGTTTTACGGAGATGAAACGCAGAAGATTCTTCTTGCTTGATTGCCATATATTTTCATAACTTACTACCTAGCTCTACTCACGTATTGAACATTTTCAAGTAAATACTTAAACTTGATACACGGCATATTATACGAGATGACGTCAATAAGTTTCCAGGCTTTTTTCGCATGACACTTTTATTGATGAAATACACATGAAACTTTAGCCCCCCTTCGAAGTAGTCTCCTCCAGCTGCAATGCACTTGTTGTACATTTCCAACAACTTCTGGAAGAACCATAGAAGGCCTCTTCTATGAGCATGTCAATGACCTTCGTCACAGCCTCTTCCATCTCCTCAATTACTTCATAACGAAAGCCTATAAGGTGTTCCTTGAGCTTAATGAATAAACAAAAGTCACAGGGAGCAAGGTCTTGAGTATAGGGAGGGCGAGGAACAGTCTTGATGCCCATGACAACTTTTTTCTTTATGATCTTCTTTGAGTACTCTAGGGAAACACTTCGCGCAAATCGTCCGCATTTTCAGTTCCCCGCAAATAATTGTGCGTATAGTTCCCACACTTGCATCAAACTGTGCAGTCTCTATAGACATACGACAGTTTTTATCCATGAAAGTTTCTATTTGACCAATAAACTCCAGTGTTCTGACTTCCTTACTCCTCTCCAAAACTGATGCTCGATTAATGCATGGTTGTCTGGAGCATCTAGTAAGTTTCTGTGACTGTTTAAAACAGAATTTATCGTTCTCCTAAAATGGCCTTAGGTCTAGATTGCATTTTTGAAATTCACTAGTTGTAGCAATCAAGTTTTAGTAGGATGTATTTCAATTCCGGCTGAAGCTGTTCACTTGAACCTGAAATCATAAAAATTGGTCACTCATCTCATTAGATGTATAAAAATAACATCGAATTATCAAGAGTTTTCCACAATTTTAAATGTCTGTAAAAACAGTCTGCTAACTTATTGAAGGAACCTTGTATCTCTTTATAACAATATATATATATATATATATATATATATATATATATATATATATAATATAAAGCTGAACATCTGTGTGTGTGTGTCTGGTCACGAATAGGCTCCTATATGGTTGACTATTATGGAAAACATATAATGATAGATGTATCGAGACAAAGGAAGGGTATGTTTGATCTGGCATAATGATGATTCATTAAATTTTGGGGTTTGCGTACGCGCCTGGTCCACAAAGTATGGAAATAAAAAAATTAAAAATTAAAAAAATAAACGTTTACAAGTGTTTTTGATATAGATGTACATAATACTTTGATAAGAATGTTTTAACTTAAATAGGGATGGTATAATAAAATTATGGGGACTGCGTTCGCGCCTGGCTTCCATAGAATGGAAATAGGCACACACTTTAAAGAAGATTTTTCATATCTATCTGCGTAAGTATACTTTGATAATTATGTTTCAGTTTGAAGAAATATGGTATAATAAAATTATTTGGTGTTCGTTCGCGCCTGACCTCCATAGAATGTAAATATGTCACAAAGTTTAACAAGGATTTTTAATATAGATCAACAGAATATTGTGATAGGTGTTTCAGTGTGAACAGGTATGGTATAATAAATTATGGGGTTTATCTATTTTATTTTTACTTTCATCATAATTAGCTTTGGTTTTGATACCCCCAAATTCGAAACTATCTCTTTACAACCCTTCCTTTTCATAACCTATCATACTTTCATAAATCAGAGTCCATTTTCTGTAGACTGTTTTTGGACCCAATCAATGACGGGTACTTTTGCTAGTATATATATATATATATATATATATATATATATATATATATATATATATATATATATATATATATAATATGCTAGCAGGGAGGGAAACAGATATTCTACCCTCTTAGTTTTATTGTCATCGAAATCGGTGAAATCACCTAGTTTTCAAAATTAAAGCGATTGATTGCCTCCTCTAGTTAGAACACCATCGTCATCTACCAAAAGAAAGCTTCACATGCCTTCCCGGAGTGACACAATACATTGTAGTCTACACTGCACTGTAGAAAAACTACTGTTGGTTTTATATAATTATCTGTAAATCATGGCTTGAATTAAAGTTTAAAATGCAAAAGTCAAGTATCATGGTTCACTTGTGCTCTAAACAGAAGATTCATGTTGAATACATGTCTGTCTCATCAACAAATCAACTGTTTATTTTATGAAATTATTTTTACACAATTGGATTGAAGTCAAACATACAAAAGTCAAGTATCATTGTTCAATTGTGCTTTAAAACTTCCATTTCGAATGCGGTTCTTGTCTTATCACAAAATCGAAGCTTGATTTTATATGCTTAGCTTTTCTGTTTGTTTCTTAAATGTACTTGTGAGGTTAGGTTGTATAAAAGTGTTAACTTTGGCCAAAAGTGTTTTTTTTGGATTAAAGATTTTGTTATCCCTATCAAATTCATTTCAATACAAAATCTATGTAGAAACACCCCCAGACACATCAAATGCCTTCGCGTAAAATAAAAAAAAAATAACTCCAGCCGTTTCCGAGTCTATAGAACTCACACACACAGATAACGTTCCTTCTATGTATAATATATGTATATGTGTGTATGTGCACGCACGTATGTATTTCGCAGAGATATACGCAGATTATTGGTTGTTTGTGCCACATGCGTGGTTAAAAATGAAGGATATATTGTGCAGATGATAAGACTATATCTATCTATTCTTGATATAGCTGTTGCGACGAAATTAAACGAGTCTTCCCTGTTTCGTATGGGCCAATGTAAGTCAAAAGGTCGACCCTGGCATAAGGATCACTGGCACTAGCAGGAAGCATGCGTTCTCTATTACTCATACAACGAAATAGAATGGTTCAACATTCTGTTCAATAAGCATATTCTGTTTATTTAGCATGACACATGTCAAAGAAAAAGAGAGAAAATATTCCTTCAGGAATCTATTCTCACATACTTTCTTTTGACAAAATATCGTTTCTTTCTGCTAGATGATATTTGATTGATCTCTAGTAGATCTGACCTCAAACCTCCATTCACAAATGAATCCGAGATTGTTTCCTGTATAGATCAATGATGTCATCATTAATCTAATATTTACGTGATTTTTGATCAACTTAATATGTTCTCAACCCCCTTACACGTCAGAAATGATATTAGATTGCTGTTATAGTGCACGCGGGAGTTAATGGATACTATTTCGTAATACAGGGTCTACTCTGCACTGTTCAAATCCAAGCAGATATATTCTTGTCGTTACGTAAAATACATAGAAAAATATAAATGCATAGTAAAGATATAAATACATAGTAAGAATATAAATGCATAGTAAAAATATAAATACATAGTAAAAATATAAATACATAGTAAAAATATAAATACATAGAAAAATATAAATGCATAGTAAACATATAAATGCATAGTAAAAATATAAATACATAGAAAAATATAAATGCATAGTAAAAATATAAATACATAGTAAAAATATAAATACATAGAAAAATATAAATGCATAGTAACAATATAAATACATAGTAAAAATATAAATACATAGAAAAATATAAATGCATAGTAAAAATATAAATACAGTAAAAATATAAATACATAGAAAAATATAAATGCATAGTAAAAATATAAATGCATAGTAAAAATATAAATACATAGAAAAATATAAATGCATAGTAAAAATATAAATACATAGTAAAAATATAAATACATAGAAAAATATAAATGCATAGTAAAAATATAAATACATAGTAAAAATATAAATACATAGAAAAATATAAATGCATAGTAAAAATATAAATACATAGAAAAATATAAATGCATAGTAAAAATATAAATACAGTAAAAATATAAATACATAGAAAAATATAAATGCATAGTAAAAATATAAATGCATAGTAAAAATATAAATACATAGAAAAATATAAATGCATAGTAAAAATATAAATACATAGTAAAAATATAAATACATAGAAAAATATAAATGCATAGTAAAAATATAAATACATAGTAAAAATATAAATACATAGAAAAATATAAATGCATAGTAAAAATATAAATGCATAGTAAACATATAAATACATAGAAACATATTAATGCATAGTAAAAATATAAATACATAGAAAAATATAAATGCATAGTAAAAATATAAATACAGTAAAAATATAAATACATAGAAAAATATAAATGCATAGTAAAAATATAAATGCATAGTAAAAATATAAATACATAGAAAAATATAAATGCATAGTAAAAATATAAATACATAGTAAAAATATAAATACATAGAAAAATATAAATGCATAGTAAAAATATAAATACATAGTAAAAATATAAATACATAGAAAAATATAAATGCATAGTAAAAATATAAATGCATAGTAAACATATAAATACATAGAAAAATATAAATGCATAGTAAAAATATAAATACATAGTAAAAATATAAATACATAGAAAAATATAAATGCATAGTAAAAATATAAATACATAGTAAAAATATAAATACATAGAAAAATATAAATGCATAGTAAAAATATAAATACATAGAAAAATATAAATGCATAGTAAAAATATAAATGCATAGTAAAAATATAAATGCATAGTAAAAAAATAAATACATAGTAAAAATATAAATACATAGTAAAAATATAAATGCATAGTAAAAATATAAATGCATAGTAAAAATATAAATACATAGTAAAAATATAAATACATAGTAAAAATATAAATGCATAGTAAAAATATAAATGCACAGTAAAAATATAAATACATAGTAAAAATATAAATACATAGTAAAAATATAAATACATAGTAAAAATATAAATACATAGTAAAAATATAAATGCATAGTAAAAATATAAATACATAGTAAAAATATAAATGCATAGTAAAAATATAAATACATAGTAAAAATATAAATACATAGTAAAAATATAAATGCATAGTAAAAATATAAATGCATAGTAAAAATATAAATACATAGTACAAATATAAATACATAGAAAAATATAAATGCATAGTAAAAATATAAATGCATAGTAAAAATATAAATACATAGAAAAATATTAATGCATAGTAAAAATATAAATGCATAGTAAAAATATAAATACATAGAAAAATATAAATGCATAGTAAAAATATAAATACATAGTAGGAATATAAATACATGGTAAAAATATAAATACATAGTAAACATATAAATACATAGAAAAATATAAATACATAGTAAAAATATAAATGCATAGTAAAAATATAAATACATAGAAAAATATAAATGCATAGTAAAAATATAAATACATAGTAAGAATATAAATACATAGTAAAAATATAAATACATAGTAAAAATATAAATGCATAGTAAAATATAAATGCATAGTAAAATATAAATACATAGAAAAAATATAAATACATAGTAAGAATATAAATACATAGAAAAATATAAATACATAGTAAAAATATAAATACATAGTAAAAATATAAATACATAGAAAAATATAAATCCATAGTAAAAATAAAAATACATAGTAAGAATATAAATACATAGTAAAAATATAAATACATCGTAAAAATATAAATACATAGTAAAAATATAAATGCATAGTAAAATATAAATACATAGAAAAAATATAAATACATAGTAAGAATATAAATACATAGAAAAATATAAATACATCGTAAAAATATAAATGCATAGTAAAAATATAAATACATAGTAAAAATATAAATACATAGTAAAAATATAAATGCATTGTAAAAATATAAATACATAGTAAAAATATAAATGCATAGTAAAAATATAAATGCATAGTAAAAATATAAATGCATAGTAAAAATATAAATGCATAGTAAAAATATAAATGCATAGTACAAATATAAATGCATAGTAAAAATATAAATACATAGAAAAATATAAATGCATAGTAAAAATATAAATACATAGAAAAATATAAATACATAGTAAAAATATTAATGCATAGTAAAAATATAAATACATAGTAAAAATATAAATGCATAGTAAAATATAAATACATAGAAAAAATATAAATACATAGTAAAAATATAAATACATAGAAAAATATAAATACATAGTAAAAAAATAAATGCATAGAAAAATATAAATACATAGTAAAAATATAAATGCATAGTAAAAATATAAATGCATAGTAAAAATATAAATACATAGTAAAAATATAAATACATAGTAAAAATATAAATACATAGAAAAATATAAATCCATAGTAAAAACATAAATACATAGTAAGAATATAAATACATAGTAAAAATATAAATACATAGTAAAAATATAAATACATAGTAAAAATATAAATGCATAGTAAAATATAAATACATAGAAAAAATATAAATACATAGTAAGAATATAAATACATAGAAAAATATAAATACATAGTAAAAATATAAATGCATAGTAAAAATATAAATGCATAGTAAAAATATAAATACATAGTAAAAATATAAATACATAGTAACAATATAAATGCATAGTAAAAATATAAATACATAGAAAAATATAAATACATAGTAAAAATATAAATGCATAGTAAAAATATAAATGCATAGTAAAAATATAAATGCATAGTAAAATATAAATACATAGAAAAAATATAAATACATAGTAAAAATATAAATACATAGAAAAATATAAATACATAGTAAAAAAATAAATGCATAGTAAAAATATAAATACATAGTAAAAATATAAATACATAGAAAAATATAAATCCATAGTAAAAATATAAATACATAGTAAGAATATAAATACATAGTAAAAATATAAATGCATAGTAAAAATATAAATACATAGTAAAAATATAAATACATAGTAAAAATATAAATCCATAGTAAAAATATAAATACATAGTAAAAATATAAATCCATAGTAAAAATATAAATGCATAGTAAAAATATAAATGCATAGTAAAAATATAAATGCATAGTAAAAATATAAATGCATTGTAAAAATATAAATACATAGTAAAAATATAAATACATAGTAAAAATATAAATGCATAGTAAAAATATAAATGCATAGTAAAAATATAAATGCATAGTAAAATATAAATACATAGTAACAATATAAATTCATTGTAAAAATATAAATGCATAGTAAAAATATAAATACATAGTAAAAATATAAATGCATTGTAAAAATATAAATACATAGTAAAAATATAAATGCATAGTAAAAATATAAATGCATAGTAAAAATATAAATACATAGAAAAATATAAATACATAGTAAAAATATAAATACATAGTAAAAATATAAATACATAGTAAAAATATAAATACATAGTAAAAATATAAATGCATAGTAAAAATATAAATACATAGTAAAAATATAAATACATAGTAAAAATATAAATACATAGTAAAAACTGATAAAGATGTAATTAACTCTTTTATTCTCATAGCATAAAATAATGGACTTATGATAGAAAATCGGCAAATTAGAGTCTTATAAATCTAAGTAAATAAATATAAATTATGTATGAAACGCAGCTGTTACATAAAATTATTAATAAACAACCTGTTTTCCTCCAGCGTTAAAGATCAAGTTAAATTATGTCGGGTCTTTTTCTAATCAGCATGACGGCTTTCAATGATTTAGAATCTGGAAACGAAATCCGTCATTCCAGCTGATCTAGTTTATATTGATCCGATCTAGTAATCCAGATTTTATTCGGAACTGAACTCTGTGTGCTCAGTGTGCCACTTTTATTGTTACATGCTGCTTACAATCATCAATGGCTAATAGAAATGTGATTGGCGTCTTATTGACAGGATCAGATCCTTAGATTTCCCATAGGAACCAAATAATGGCGTATAAGAGAAACGAATGTTCCATCCTGTCAGCAAAGTAATTTGATATCGAACAGCATATATTGTACACATAAATGAATAAGAATCCCGCGTCCTTAGATCATAAGCTCTGCCCTCAAGTACGGAATAGGTTTTTAAATACATAAACACACCAATTGTGAGGTTCAACAAGTTACACAAGCATAGTTTATGTTCTACAGTAAGGTTGTTCTTGATAAACAATATGCATTAATTCGCATTCGTTCTTCGCGTGGCACAAATTCTACAATGACGTTCTTTCGGGTCTTCTCAGATCCATATAATTAAGTTTGCACTCAATAAAACTCCAGTAATACCAATAACAAGCAGGGTTTTATTATATGCACTTGCTAAACAGGCTGCCATTTCTATTTATTTAGACAAAAGTTGTTTTTGTCTTCGACTTATAATACTACCAATCCAGCTAACCTAATATTTTAACTAAAACCAACAGAGAACGATAAAATTTTACTGCTGAGTTAAAGTTTGCTTTACTGTCAAACAAATGGCTCTGTTTGCGAGTTTTTCTGTTACCAGAAGACCATAAAACTGCATTTACAGCATATAGTTATTAGACAAGTTATCTATCATTCCATATGAATTGCAATTTGCCCATAGTTCAAGAGGATCTATCAAAAAGCTTGTGTTATTTAATAAAAATATTTCTTCATATATATTAACCAAGTATTTAAGGTCATAATTCTATTACACGTATATGTAAAATATCGATTCGTAAGCTTCTTTCTTAGAACTGCATGACTGTGGAGCTCTCTGCCGCTTGACTGTTTCCACCCCGAATTCAACTTGGATGTCTTCAAGTCCAACACAAACAAATTCCTGATGAATCGCCCCCTTAAGTAATGACACCTTATCAAATCCTCAATACTAACTATTACTACAGTACTATCCCACTGATTAGTGTACACACAATAACCCTTATCCCCGAGTGGCTCCTGCGCCTTCATAAGTGGTGACCCCATGTAAAAAAAACCCAAAAAACTAATTCATATACTTAATGTTTTCTTTAGTTCTCTCTCATTGCAAGCAATTAGATACCAGGATAGAAAAGTGTGATTGAGAAGTTAGAGTTCCAGAAAAGGGCCACTCTGACCTGCCTGGGTAGCCCTGTCAACATTCCCCGGTAAGAACGTCTACGACGATTAGCAAAAAAAAAAAGCTTATAAAAGAGAGATGGCAAGGTCCGGGAAGGTGGACCTTTTAGAACTGTACAGAACTAAATTGCCACCGCAAAATAAACAGAGACCATATAATTTCTGGAATGGTATAATCTCTGCTGACTTCTATACATTTAATTGACGACAATGATTATTGTATTCAATGTTTATGATAAAAAAGTGGTCGATATCCGTTTAACAGATAGATTGGACAATATTAAGATACTATTAAGCGTGGAATGACAAAAATTAACTTTGAAAGGAGGACTTTCTTACTAATTCGATTTAATTACATTTATTTATGTACTTGTCAGCTTCATATTTGTCGTTGTCATCTTCACAACATTTCGACAGATTCAATTCCGGTCTTCTGCACGTGTTTATTGTTTTAAATGTTACACTTCAGGAAATTCCGCACTGTACAATTTATTTAATCGTATAGCCTGCCCTCATTCTTCATTTCCTGCCTTTGAGATTACAACGACCTAAACGTTGCGGCTACCAGGATGATGAAAACACTTGAATCGGAAATAATATCAAACATCTAATAATGTCTGAGAGTGTTGTCTATCTTACTTCTTGTTGCAAATATTCACCCAGAAAATAGTATATCGATAGACTATTAAGCACATTAAACGACCAGTATACATATACAATTTCCATTTAGATGGTGTGCTGAAATTTGAAGCTGACTGAATGAAGTCAAATGTCGAGCGCCATGTTTCTTTGATTTTATAAGTTTAGAAACTTTGTTGAGATACGAGGAAACTATTTCATTTATTTGCTACTCCTTGATCTCGCAGTACATTAATGGTTTAGCGTTTAATGTGCAGAGAAGCACAGTTCTGTGCAAGAGTACCAAAAGTAACCAGCACCGTCCTGTATAATCTATATTGATCAATTATTTATGTGTTTAATTGTTTTTTTCATTTTTATGCTTGGATTTATAATATTTTATTTATCATGTATTTTCTATAATTAAAAATTATTATTGGACCTTTCACTCAATTTTAACTTTAAAAATCATCATAGGTTCAGTATTTCTCTTTTGAGCGAGATCTTGTTAGTACATTTTTAAATAGATTATTTCTAATTATTCTTAGCCTTCATGAACTGGTTAAATCTATATAATTAATGCTATGATTTTAGTGGCAGCGACTATAGTATTTTCCATTAATAGAATGCCGTTACATACGACCTGATTAAACAGGATTTTAAATTTATTCGTGAAAACATATTAACAGTTATTTTCAAATATATTTTGGTTTAATAAATCAGTTTTGACCAAAGATGCAGCTTTTATTCTTGGATATATTATAAGAAATAGAATGGAATTCGGTTTGATTTTACTTAATAACTTTCATATTACGTAGCTTATTTAACAAAAACATAAAAAAAAGCAAAAAAGACAAAAAAAAAAAAAACCCAAGACAAACACACTTATAAATCTAGCAATATAAGTTCTCATTATTCGTGCAGTTTGCTGATGGTTGGTGAAAACAAATTACACATACTTTAATCTTAGAACTGTATGCCTTTACGTATTTATACTGTACTTTGTTTTCTTTAGTTTTTTTTTGTTATTCTTTTTGCTTAGGCATGCAGTAAAAATACAAACACTTTTTATCGAATTTCTGTATACTTGCCAATCTTTGTATGTTTGTCCTTGCTTGTTGTTTCTCAGTTAATCTACCTTTTATAAAGGGCGTGTTTTAGAAGCGGCAAAATTTGAATTAAAATAAATCATGAAAAATAGGTTTATTATACAAATCTATGGTATATTACAACGATTAATTTTTGATATATATAATTTAAATACAATTTCGGCCATAATGTCCGCAGCACAAACTGTTTTACAAGTGATCTATCGTGTCTTTTTCCGGCGTTAGACATGAGACTTTACATATCCCCAAATAAAATAAACTAATGGGGTTAAATTGCACGAACTAGTTTACAGGTTTATTTCGTGTGATTAATCGGTAATTCAGTTTCTTTCAGTAAATTGATCCCATCATTTGCAATTTGCAAAAGCTGCTATAGTGACAATCTCTTTACAATGAATTACCAAACGAAATTCAACTCAAATAAACCGATACTTACCACATCTGCAATCAAAGAAAATAAAGTATTTCGTTGCCTACACACACACACACACACACACACACACACACACACACACACACACACACGCACACACACACACACACATATATATATATATATATATATATATATATATATATATATATAAACCCTGTGTACCGATTTATTGCAGGTCAATATTCTTTTAATTTTTTAAATTGTTATGGAACGCTTAGAAGTGAAATTTGGTACACTGAAAGAGTATAGCAAGGTGCCTTATTTCCTTGATTTTTGTAGAATTTGATCAAATATTTTGAGAATTATGCTAATTTTTGTTTTGTCTGGAATATTTATAAACATATTTTTATGTTTTCCGTTATTTTGTGCTTGCGGAATATTCGATTATGGCATGTGCAGTTTATATAAAAATTCATTTCAGCAGTTATTGCCTCAAATTTCGTTTTAATTTCGGGTCGCTGAAATTATTTCAAGTAAAGAGCATTACAAACTATTTCAAAACAAAAAAAAACATGAAATGAACTTTTATTGACTATGGTAACATTTATTTCTTCTATATTTATTTTTTCGGGTAGTCGTTTGTTTGGCTTTTCTGCTAAACACTCTTACTAAATAATATAGACGAAAAACAAAGAAACAAAAACAGTTTTAAAAAATAATGAAGCTTTACTTACTTTAGTAAAATAATCCGAAACAGCAAAATGGGATATTAAAAAAATAAACACGTAATTACTTTAGTTTTTTAAAGCAAAGAATCGATATGAATAAGAAGAAAATGGCGCCCTTTTCAAGCAGAACAGCTTCGTTTCAGTTTGACAGTATTGAACGGTGTAGTATTGCGCCGTCGGATTCAGGGTTGTACTATTGTAATGTAAAGAACACACAGAAATCAACTGAATTTCTTCTACAAAAAAGCTTAAACAGATACCCAAATAAAAATAAAAAGGTTATGTAAATGTTTTTAAAAAGACACGTAATCACGTGAGTTGGAGTTTTTCCTCCTTTGACACGATAACAAGTAACGTTATTATTTTTATTATTTATCTATTTATCTATGTTCGAAAGAGTGCCACGTACAAGTGGAGAAGGAAAAAAGTTATGCAAAATTTGTGTCGAGAATCGTCTAAAGTTCCGACTTGTTTTTTTTTAGCTTTCACTTTAATAAGAACGTGAATTTATGAGGTGAATTTATTCGACACAATATGATTCAACTCAAAAAAATAAATAAAAGCTAACGTGAAGATTAAAGTTAAAGTGTTATTGTGGACCCTCACCCCTTTTAAAAACCTTGTTAAACTTTGTGACATATTTACATTCTATGGAGGTCAGGCGCGAATGACCACCCAATAATTTTATCATACCATATTTCTTTAAACTGAAACATAATTATCAAAGTATACTTACGTAAATAGGTATGAAAAGTCTTTGTTAAAGTTTGTGGCATATTTCTATGGAGTACAGGCGCGAACGCAGACCCCACAATTTTATTATACCATCCCTATTTAAGTTGAAACATAATTATCAAAGTATTACTATGTACATGTATATAAAAAAAACCCTTGAAAAAGTTTTTTTTTTAATTTTTTATTTCCATACTTTGGGGGCCAGGCGCAAACGCAGACTCCACAATTTTTATGAACCACCGTTCTGCCAGATCAAACATACCCATTCCTGATCATCGATACATTTTCTATCATTATATGTAATCAGTTTTTTAAAATCGTAAACCATATAGGAGCCTATTCGTGATCAGTCACACACACATACACACACAGACGTTCAGCTTTATATTATATATATATATACATATATATATATATACATATATATTTATATGTATACATACATAATCTAATCATTGTTTTACTAATTAATAAAGAACACTTAATGATTACAGTTTTCAAACAACCTATAAATACGTATGTATATGTACACACACACACACATATATGTACAGATATACATACGTATATATGTACACATATAAATAGTATATATATATAAACATTTATATTTGCATATATATGTGTATGCATGTGTATGATTAAAGAAAACCTAACTTTTCTTTTCGTTATTTGCTTGAATAATGTCAAGACTGAAAGCTGGTTTGCTCGTCTCTATTTTAATTCCCGAAGCATAAAGTTTTTATCGTCCCTATCTAAATCTTTCGACGTTATTGTCTTCATAAATTGTTTTATTTTATATTTAGTTTGAATATAAACAAGGCCGGTAGCCATTAGTCGCGTGCTCTCGTGTAATGAATGAATGCGTGAATGTAGGATTGACATGAAATTCTTAAAGATAAATGACCGAAAAATGGGCTGAAATGACTTAAATAAATAAAAAGTAAATGACTTAGAATGACTTTAATGAACTTAATGAACTTAAGGATGACTTGAATGACATTAAGAATATATATATATATATATATATATATATATATATATATATATATATATGTGTGTGTGTGTGTGTGTGTGTGTGTGTGGATTAATAAGCACTCAACGAGTGTAATTGTGTGTGCGTGTGTGTAATATGTTCGGCTATAGATAGAAGCGCTAGAGAAATTATATAACACTTAATGACATAAAAATTAAATAAAGACAAAGATTGCATACTTTGTACTCCTAAGTCCTAATTATATACTAATGAATAGTTATATTATTTAACTGAATTATATATCGCACGTTTTAAGTGAGTTTACATTTGTAGAAAATAAATTGTGCAAACATTATTTTTTTATCATTTAGCTTGAGACAAAAGCTCTCATTCCTTACAGTTTCCATTTTCCATGGAATCACAATATAAGAAATGAACCTTTATTTAGTTGAGTCGATCAATCATTTAGTTGAGTCGTCCAATCCAAGGTCACGAGTAGAATTCTCATTGTCTTTGGTGCGTCCTTGTAGAGTAATTTGGAATTCATTTCAAAAGGTATCCTTTTCTAAGGAAACCAACACAAATTTTGTCTTTCGTTTTTGTTTTCGTGACTTGTCAAGCTTTTATTCAATAGCGCGTGCTGCATATTTTATAAAAGAGATCTCTGTTTTATAATTGGAAACGCGTATTCGTTTATAACCTTACCTTCCAGGAGATTCTATGTATCATTCGTTTTAGTCACCATACATCAATTGAATCTTAATGGAGACACGCAGTTTAGAATTGGACGTCATGCTGTGCTGTACATCATATACAAAGCTATTAAAACCTTACGTGTGGGCTTACAATGTTGACATACATCCTCAAATGTTTTCATCTGTTTTACCTTATATAAGGTTATTTTCTATTTCAATATAATACTAATGGTAAAGATTTTTGTGTACTATTCAATGCACACAATTATGTACATTACTCATAGCTGGGATGAGATTATACATCAATTTTCCTCCACCACATTAATGAGAAATAATGGACAATACACACAACAACCTTGGAAATCGTTTTAAATTATTCTTAATTCCGTGAATCTTGCCATTAAGCTTAGTATGGCCCATCAGTTCTTTAGTAAGTTACATCTCGTACATCCGCGTCATTTGAATATGGTTTCCTAAGAAAATAAAGGATCTCGTTTAAAATACTCTAAAGAAACTAAAATAAAGAAAATATTTATTGACAGCTATTTTATACTTATTATAAAAATTGCAGCGCCTCTATTTTACACGGTTTGCATAAAAATCTAATAAAACTCAACATAAGCCACCAGTACTACCTGACACACCTAGCAAATCTGTTCTAAAATTCATAATGATCGACCTATTTGTTTAGTAGATTGTCTTGTGCATGCAAAAATAATTACATATATACATACAATATATATATATATATATATGCATACACACATGCATATATATATGTATATATATGTATGTATAGATGGATGGATGGATGTATATATATATAAATATATCCTTTGTTTGATAAAATGCATGCCCATTGACTGATAGGAAGGGGCGCGGTGGATACTAGAAAGCTGATTGGCTAACTAGAAATCCTCAACATATATAAAAACAAGAAGCACCCACAGAATTCGCGCATAAGCCTGACGAATCCTATAGTTGGATGAAACGCAGAATATTCAGTGTAGCTTAATCGCCATATATATTTTATAAATTACTAACTAGCTCTACCTACGTATTGAGCACTTTTGAAGTAAATACTTAAAGTTTACGCATAAATCTATACTTTCGTATATTAAATTTATGTGAATAAATGAAGTAGTTATATATATATATATATACATATATATATATATAGACACACACACACACACACATATATATATATATATAAAGAGAACAACGGAAGTAGATAAATAGATAGATTGTAATAAATATTTCTCTAAAGTTTGCTATTGGTTTATGTATGTGAAATGTAAACTTTAAAGTGAACAATCTGTTTTAGATTTGTGAAAAACAATAAAAACTTTCTGGATTCAGCTAATAATGATAATAATAGTAATAATATACAAGCGGCGCGTGCGTGGCCCCGCTCTGGTACTGCATGTGAGATGAGGCCAAAAAACATAGCGAAGAAATGATGAATTTTCGCCAAGTTTCAGAAAAATCTAATGGATGGGGCAAAAGTTATAGGGTAAAAATTTCATTTTTTTTGCAATTTTGGGGCATTTGTGACCCATTTTGAGCTCCTTAGAACACCGAATCTAAGTGAAGAACGACAAACGGCGATGTTTCACGCCTAAGGATGTATAGAAAAAACAATATATAGACGTGCATATCAAGTTTTTGAGTAATATGAAAAAAGAACTCCAAAAAGGCATTTTCTTTAGCCCTAAATTTCCCAGAAGGATGCGAACCAGAATTTTGCCAGGGTCACCCATACTGAATTTATATTAAGAAGAATGCCCTCCGCATTTTGGCCAAGTTCCCGGAAAATCTAATGTGTGAATCAAACACTATGGGGCAAAAAGTGTCATTTTAGCCATTTTGGTGCAGTTTTGATTTTTTTTTAACCCCTGGAACGCCGAATCACAGTATAAATCGATAACGGTGCAGTTTCATGCTTTAACACATGTATATTTGAGTTGACCACCGTGAAAAACCATTATAGTCAGACATAGCAAGTTTTTGTTTAAAAATATGAAAAAAGAGTCACAAAAAGGGTCGTTTTAAACACTGAAAGTTCCCGAGGACGCGAACTAGAATTTTGCCAGGGTAATCCATACTGGATTTATATTAAGAACAATAGGTTCCATATTTTGGCCAAGTTTTAGTTATGGGGCAAAACGTGTCATTTTGGGTCATTTTTTAAAAACTCTTTTGAGCCCCTGTGAACGCAACGAAAATTTTCGAAAAAAAAATACTGTGCACATCTATTTAATGAAATACAAGTTGTGGCAGAATTTCAGGAAAAACTAATGGACGGTTATATGGCAATAGTCCGGACTAACGGACACACGGACGGATGCACAAACGGACGCACTGACGCACGGACGCCACTAAAAAAATATGACCCTCTCCGATAAATCGAGGTACCAATATATATGCAGGGGAGACAATCAAACAAAAACATCCCAAGCAAAATTCACCCCAAAATAAGAAAACTAAAGTTGGCTTGCTGAGATACTATATATATAAATGCATGCTAATTTGGGCATAGTTTATTGGTTTGAGAATATAGGTTTTTTAAAACCAATTGTCATGAAAATGTAACCATAATAGAGTATTATAATCTTCTAAAAGCCTTCAAATTTTCATGTAGTGTCGGCTCAAAGAACCAAAGATATAAGCATTTCATTATTCAATTGTGCTACGATTATAGCTATATCCATGTATAGATAAACCACTTTTTGGGGCAATTTTATAAGTTCGAATTCTTGGCTACTACTGATCAAAATTTAGCAAATAAAGGCTCGTTGGAAAGCTAATAACCTATGCGACATTTGTTCTTAAGGTCGTACATTACTGTTTCAAGAAGTGGAGGATCACTTTTCTATTATAATTGAACATAAAAAGAGCATCCACTTTATGGTCACCTTGGCTGTAAAGTGGATGTTCATTTTACATTAAATTAATATAGAAAAGTGATCCCCTAATATATAATTGCTTCATATCTTGGAAACTATTCGTTTACTGTTATTTACATTTTCAAAACGCTTGGAAACCTTTAAAAGTGTTAATTTTAAAGGATTTTTCGCACTTCCATTTATATTTCAACCATAGTGATTTTTCTTCGAATTTTGCATGTCAATTACAAAATATCTTATATAATTAATCGCTAATTGTTAATTACAAAATATCTGATATTGCCCCAAAATCTCTGGCCTTCTATGGTTTCAAATGATCTGAAATAACAGCAAGGGGAGACTTAATTCCAAATATTTCTCACATGTAATATCACTCCTCCTATGTTTTCATACATAAAGTCAATTTCACAGTGTATAAGGCTTGTTTGATACTGAAGATTTTCATAATCGTACTCTATTTCCAAATGATGGGAGATATAACATATGAGAAATATTTGGAATCAAGTCTCCCCTTGGTGTTATTTCAGATCATTTGAAACTATAGCAACAAATTTTTGTTTCCCCTCCATCAAGGCTAAAGGTATATATATATATATATATATATATATATATATATATATATATATATAAATTATCAATTAAATTTACCAAAATAATCCAAGATGGTAAAACTAAAGTATATTATAAATATTAAAGAATTCAAATTTAGAAAGTAATCTCAACCAGATGTAAAAGCTCGATAAAACCAAATACGAGATGGAGCTTATAATAATTGAATTACGCCTTGCCTCGGCAGCCGAGTATAACGCATATCTTATCTTCCTTTTAATAATATTATTGGATTTCTTTCCCTATTTCCTTGTACCTATTTGTGAATTATTTCACGGATTTCTGTCTTTTGGATTATTTTGGACCATCTTTCAATTACGCGATTCCCTTGGATTTTACTTGTGCGAATGGAAATTTAATTAGCTTTCTTGGATTTGCATTTTTGGATTTTATCGTCATTGGATACTTTACCTTTCATCAAACTATCTATTCACGTGAAATCAGATTTTTCTTCACCTTATTCCCTCTGCTTCGCTTTTTGTTATCATGTAAGATCTTTGACTTACTTTTAGTTTCATCAAATACTTTTGCAAGCAAAATACGATCTCGCATTTTGCTTAATCCTACACTCTGATCAGAAGGAAAGTTTTTCTCCGAAACTCCACGGATTAAGGACTATCGACTTATTTAATGTTTCCTTTCCAAATTAAATAACTTTTTAAAAGTGTTTTTTAACATGTTTTATTAACTGTTTGCTCTTATATATATATATATATATATATATATATATATATATATACATATATATATATATATATATATATTGGCAACAAGTCATTATTCAAGCACGTTTGATTGAACACAAGTTATTCTTTTTTCTGATTTTTTAAATATCTTTTCAATTCGCCGAGTGGCCTTATTTTTTTTTATTTCAGCTGGTATATTATAAATTATGGGACATAAAAGTTGTTCAGCCATATTCGTCTCAAGTGCTTTCTATCGGTTCAACCGATCATCGTCAGGAGTAATTTTTGTTGTTCGCGCCTTCTTTTCCTTTGAGACTTAGTGTATTTATAGTTTTACTGCTCGGCGAGTTTAAAATAAAAAAAAATATCGAGGAAAGAAATAACTTTGTCGTGTTCAATCAAACACACACACACACACATACACACACATATATATATATATATGCGTGTGTGTATACGCTGCTCCTGAATTCTCATTATCCATACAAAATAAAATTTTCTGTAATTCATTTGTCATCTATACATTTTCATATTATACAATACCTGGATAAGCGTTCCATAGTTGCCTGATTACAGAATATTTATGTAAGTTTGTTCTTTTCAAGAACTCGTTTTGCACTTCATTGAAAGCTTGAAGAAGGAAAACTACCCCAAAAGGTTTTATGCAGAACAACACAATAGAAAAACAACAGAAACACCAAAAAGGAAATTGGGATTTACTTGCTTCTAAAATAGTCCAATGAGCCCAGCACGCGATCATGAATCACAAGTTTATTGATTTTATCTCAGATTTTATTTTGTTTCCACAATTTGTGCGTTTATGATTTTCCGTTGGCTGATTACACATATTTATATATATTACACACACGCATATATATATATATATATATATATATATATATATATATATATATAGATATATATATATATATTTGTGTGTGTGTGTGTATGCGTTGTGTATATGAAGGCTTGTTACATCTATATATTACATATATATATATATATATATATATATATATATATATATATATATATATATATACAAATTCTCCGCAATTTGTGCTCTTATGATTAAACGCGTATGTGCACACACATATATGTATACATATTACACACACGCATATATACAACACCCAACGTACACACACACACACACACACATATATCTATATAAGATGTAGTTACACCTAAATATATTAAATGTATATATATATACATATACATATGTGCCTTCAATAAATTTCCAAACTTTTTGTACAGGCATTTAAAATTATCGTAGATTCTTGAAAATTCAGTATGTTATTATTATACAGCTCATGAGATGACTGATAAGGATTTGGAATACATCCTACTTAAGCCTGATTTCCATATCTGCGAATTTCTAAAATGCAATCGCACGTGAGGGAATTTGAGAAGAAAAATATGCAATACAAATTCTGTTTTACACTCGGAAAATGCCATAGAAATGTATGGAATTCTTCAGACTGCTTTTGGAACATCGGGCATGAATTGAGCATCAGTTTTTGAGTTGCATAAGAGATTCAAGGAAGGCAGGAAATCTTTGAGGAATGATGAGAGGCGTCGAAGGACTTAGGAAGTCAGAACAAAGTTCATTGGCCAAATGAAGATCTTTATGGATAAGTATCGTTGTGTTTCTATAGAGACAATAAGTTTATAGTTTCATGTTAGTGTTGGAATTGTACACAACTATTCGCAAGGAACTGAAGATGCGGAAGATTTACGCGAATGCACCAGTTCACAAGTCTATCCTTGTCACAGACTGTTTGACCAAGATGGACATCAAGGTAGTTACTTACCTTCCTCGCTCCCCGTAACCTCTGGCCTTGATGGAGGGGCGACAAAAACTTGCTGCTATGGTTTCAAATGATTTGAAATAACAGCAAGGGAAACCTTACAGGCTGTCTTTATAAAACAATTAAGGAGAAGAAAGAGGTTTTGACGATGATCATTGACACGCTTACACAAGAGGACTTCTATAGGGTCTTCCAGAAGTTAGTGTGCCGGTACAAGTGCATTGCTGCCGTAGACGATTGCTTCGAAAGGGGATAGAGTTTCATGCGTTTACTATCAATAAAAGTGCTCATATAAACAAAGTCTGACAACTTATTGAAGGCACTTTGTACAAAACTGCATTATGTGTTTTCGTATAAATATAATCGTGTACGTATATATGTACACATATATCATCTCCTAAAATGGGAACGATTATAAAATATTATTACGTGCTAAATATTTTGAATAGAATAAATACACCTGCATCGAATATCTTGAAACAGGAAGCGAAACTGAACAAAAAATAGGAAATCTAAACACGAGCAGGAAGTTAATAAAAACCAGCAGTCAAAACGAAGATAGATAAGCCGTCGGTTTGTTACTTTTCAAATGTCGGATATCAAGATGAACCGCCTAGAAAAGTAAAGATAAGAAATTGAAAGAAGCCATGAAGTTGTACGGTTCTATTATATAAGCACATAAGGGTTTATATTTGAATGACGTTCTCTTTCTATACGGAGGTTCCATAGAAATGGGTCGCAAAAAAAGGAAAGGAAAGACAGTATCATCTTTAACAGTTTCCATTAATATCTGGAAAAAAATCCGGAGCAATTGGCATTTATTAATTATTATATAGGCTAACCACACATAAGACTGAGACGTGTTTTATATATTAAATATCTGCAAACAGATTTCGAACCTAAAACATTTTTAAAAAATAGGAAGAGACTGAAATTGTGACAAATACGGTAGAGTAAAAATGGAAGGTACACACATATAATTTACCTAAACTTTCACAATGTGAATTTTACTTAATTTAATTAACGTCTATAATATAGATTCCATGCATTTCCCTTCTTTACTGAGGATATTTATATGTTAGTGCGTTCGGTGGTCCATTTTGCTTCACGTTTTTAGTGATTGGAGCAGACTTTTGGCAAGAAAATATGAAGAGTAATAAAGAATATTGTATGGAGACGAGGGATTGAGATGAGATTGAACAAGGTAAAAACTGAGAAAGAAAGAGAAACAGAAAATAACGGAGAAATTACGCCAATTCCTGGCATGAAAAAGACGAACAGATATTTTTTACTATAGAAAACAAATATTTATTTTTGCTTAAACACTAAACTTAAATTATCAAATGTTAATATTTGTTTTAAGTACGAGACACGGCTATTGCCAATTTGATTCGACTGAGTCATTTTTCATGCTTTTAATAAAGTTTTGATTGGATTTTATTATACATAATATCCTATATGTGATTTATAATGGATACACTAAATAACATGAAAAGCAAACAAAATAAATTGATAACAATTTAACAGTTTAAGTACTATTATAAATTTACCTCGAATATGTTTAAGACATATTTGAAACAAATTTAGCTTTATAAAATAAATAGCGAATGTTTCTTTGCTTTTTTCTTTCTTTTACTCTTTACTTTAAAAGGAAAGATTATTAGTTTTTTTTAAAATTTATTCTCTTCTTATCTTTCAGCTGTTTCGATTCATTTATTTAATTTTTAATATGTTTTTTTTTCAAAAAAGCACTGCCCTATTGTTTTTTTTATTTTCAAATAATCCATTTTATTTTATTTGTGTGAATTTTTCTACTAATCATTTTAATAAATGCTCAAAGGTATTCTAATGAGCTTCATGATTGTTTATATTTAACGATCGAGCATGCATATATATATATATATATATATATATATAATCATTTATGTACGCCATATTTGTGTTTGTACATATACTCAAGCACATGCTCCTCCCCCATTGATATGTGTACATTTTTTACATGTGTACTCATGTGTATGTATTTGTGTGTTTTTGTTATCTACTTATTATTAACATTTTATTAATAATTATATTAATTTTTATTATTTAATTAACTTACTGATATCCTTACTTATTTTTACTTTATAAAATAAACCTATAACGTATGATTCACCTATTTACCTTTCTATTTCCCCTTTCTTTCTTTCAACTTAAATCCCGACGATTCAAAAAATTATAAATAATAAATTAAAAACAAAAAATTAATTTCTATAGTCTCTCCCTGCCCAGCTAACTTATATATATATATATATATATATATATATATATATATATATATATATATATATATATATATATATATATATATATATATAATCATTTATGTACGCCATATTGCTTTGTTCATTATTATTTTTTGCTTTCCAGTAAATTTATTTTTCAGTTTCTAAAATGTTTTTTAATTCATTTGTTTATTAGTTAATTCTTTCTTTTCTTTTTAATTTTTGCTTTTCCTAAGGAAAAGTTCTTTAGTTTTCTCAATGTTTTAATACTCTGTTTTCCGTTTTTAATTTTCCATTTTTATTCCAACATTTATTTTTACTTTGTGTCTTTTTCCTAATTATTATATTTATCTCTTCATTTTTTTATTTACTTTTTTATTTTTTAACTCTTTTTTATCCACAGTTATTTCATTTCTAATGATTTTTCACAATTATTTTATTTTTTCTCTTTGATTTATCAAATGTAATTCTTTTCCTTATTCCTCCTATGATATTTTTCATTTATTTTTGTCTCATTTATTTTTCCTTTTGGTATTTTATTTTTCTTTTTTATTTAATTTTGATTTTTTACTTTAGCTTTTTTTGATTGTGAAATAAAATTTTAATTTACTATTTATTGCTATTTTACAAAAAAAAAGCATTCATTCAAGTTATTTTGGGGTACTTCCGTGTTTCCCTCCTTCGCGGTATGGGTTCAAGCCTGCCTACCTACTCTAACTTCTTTTTTTCTCAACACACAATTCCAAATACCCGGGCAACTTTTATAATAATAAATATGAAATCTGCATTAATAAAAATCTCATATTTAAGCGTATTCTACGTCCGAACAATGGCTGGCGGCCTGCTAGTACATAACATACATATGAGTGAATGTGTCAACACCGATTAATAATAGAATCAAAATGTGTTTTCTCTTCGTTTGGAATTTACTATATTTATTCGCATATATAAGCACACACATTGTACATATACATATTTATATGTATATTCGATGGAATATCGTAAACGTTTGAATAATAAAAAAACAAATGAATAAACAAATAAACGTGTAACTTACAATTATGTGCTGAAAATATTGGACGTCATTTATATTTATTTCTTAACGCACTTGTGCTTATAATGCCCTGTTGACTGAGTACACCCATCTAAACATGCATCTGGAAACGAAGAAAACGTTGACACAATTGCCTAAGGCGCATATATATATATGTATATATATATATATATATATATATATATATATATATATATATATATATATATATATGTGTGTGTGTGTGTGCGTGTGTGCGTGCGTGCGTTTGTATTTAGGCAGCATGCTTACATCCAGTCAAGTATTATTGAATAGCACGGAGTGTTTTTGCTGAATGAACTTTTTCGTAATTGTTCAATTTCTCGAATTGTCGTTCTTATTTCACGGTCGAATCTGTGCAAGAAAGTTCCATAATCGTTTTCATTCATCTGTTTTCTTCTTTTGGTTGCTTTTTGCAAGTACTTTTGACTGAGTTTCATCAGTCGTTTTTAGGCAGTTTTTGATTACTGTTCGTTTAAAATCTGGATTCTTTTATATGTTTCAGCTAAAATTATATTTAAGTTTCTTGAACTAGGGAAGCGTCCCGTGTGTAAAAAATATACGTTTTAACTTGTTAAGAACGTGGTTAAAACAAATGTAGAATGGTCTTAAAGGTATGATTTACAAAATGGTATAGCATTTACATTTTTATATTTATAATTTATAACTTCACATTACAACATATATATATATATGTGTGTGTGTAACTGTATATGTATATACACACATATATATATACACACATGAGTATATATATATATATATATATATATATATATATATATATATATTATTCCCAACTCGTACTTAGGTAAGAATGCACTTTCGTAAATAATTGAATTTATTCAAAACGTATCGCAAAAACAAAAACAAACAACGTATATATATAAAACAACATCATATATATATATATATATATATATATATATATATATATATATATATATATATATATATATACGAAGGACACATATGTAACTAGTAGAAATAATAATAATAATAATAATAATAATAATAATAATAATAATAATAATAATGAGAAGAAGAAGAAGAAAAAGAAGAAGAAGAAGAAACCAACTCCGGACAACGGCAACCATATTATGTGATTAAATGAAGTAGTCATATATATATATATATATATATATATATATATATATATATATATATATATATATATATATATATATGTTGGATGGTTAAGTATCCAGGCACTTCAAAATGTTTCTACTATTTTCAAAATTTACATTTTTTATTTTTGGCTGTTTAGTTTTTATACATAGTGCTTCCAGTATTTTTAATCTTTTAACGTTTGAATCCATATTCATGATTTTTGTGTTTTCAACTACGACCTTTCTAAACTGGGAATGTAGGCAACCATGTTGTTTTGGGTGTTGGCAAATCGAGCTTTTATCGGAAAGGTGTAGGGTCAATCGTCTGGCAATATATATGGATGCATACACACACACACACACTCACATACATACATATACATATATGTATGTGTGTGTGTGTGTGTGTTGAGGACTATCCGGCTTTTTTTAGTGATTTATTAGAACATTGTATATCTAACTCTCTAATCTTCATCGCCTCATTACGATTTTCATCTCATTTGAAGTAATGCATCGATTTACACAAATTGAAACCAACTGTATTAGTACACATCTATATTTTAAAAGTCAATAATAGCATTTGGTTATTTGTAAAAATCTAACTGAGATCAGTTGAGTGTGATCTAAGTATCGCTCCTTGTTATAAGCTGTATTTTTAGAATCTGTAATTGGAACCTTGTGATACCAAGGACAATTGGTGTTAAACTTGAACAGTGTAATCAAATTACTTTTAAAAATTCACTTTTATTTAAATAATTTTAATTTTCTGTTAATACTAGCGGTACCTGTGGGGATTCCACAATGACATCTTTCATGTGTAATATATTACTGCTGGGCTTCTGTAGAGGTTGAGCGTGAATGAAGACTCTATGATATTATTGTAGCCCATTTTCTTTTAAACTGTAATAGTATTTATCTAAGTAATTTAGTTAATTAAGTGTCAGAATGTATCTGCTTATGACGGTTTATCCCCAAGGAATAAACATACAAAAATAAATAAATCCGACTCGGCTTTTCTTACTTTTATAAGACAAGCTGTTTATCACCATTTTTCTTTCTTCCCGACTCGACATCAGGTCTATGCCACTACGGGCCCACATGTCCATCTCCCCTGATCCGCGTTTTTCTTTCTGCTCCACTACACGCCGCCCGTAGACAGCCATTTTTCCTCTTCGACTTTACACGTCTATCTTTTTCAACGTGCACTTTGCTATTGCCGACCACATAGTGTCCTTTTTCTTTTCTCTTGTCGCGCCAGCTCGCGCACCCTTCCTAATTTGCATACGTGCATTTTTTTGGCTACTGCTGGTAATATCCTTGCAAGCCAGCTATCTTATCGCTCCTGCTGATATTTTATCACGCGATCATACGCGCTCCGTTACACAAGTCTGTGAGATATTTCCATTTTATGGACGCCCAGATCCAACGGAAACCCCACGATATCCTTATACAATCTTTAGACAGAACAGACACTACCCTTTCATCCTAGTAAGAAGACCAAGTTAGTTTTACGTACGGCCCAAAAGCGACATCACGTTCTGTCCTCCTTTTTAATAAATAGGATCCCCTTTTTTTGAATCATTTATAATCTGGAAATCGTGTCACACGTACGTTAAAATTACTACGGTATTAATATACAGATAACAATATCTATAACACCCAAAACAAATGTCCTCATATCTATATAAATAAAACAGTAAATGTATGTGTGTTAATATTTGACCACTAAACTCTGAAACTACTTGTCACATAACACTGAAATCATATACCAAGAATGGTTCATAAAAAGTAAATTCTGTGAATGGATGGATGAATAACGCATTCATTTCAACTTGCCGACATGTTTATTAGTTTGCGCATGCATAAACTGATCATAGCTAAAAGTAGTTTAATTTTATGACTATCTTATCGAATTTATCTTTCTTACCTATCTGTCGAGTTAGCTCAAACGATAGCAAACGCAAGTAGAATGCTAATTGTTTTGGTTTCGATTCTAGCTGATGGAACCTAAGATATTTTATTTTTACTTTATAAATTACTTATATATATAATTATATATTTGGTACAATTTATTATCCAATGGAGAATATGTTCTGTAATAATAAATAAGGAACATGTACGAATATATTTAGTATATTTTACGACCAGCAAAGTTAGGAACCCTCTGCATATATATATATATATATATATATATATATATATATATATATATATATATATATATATATATATATATATATTGACAAATATTACATAGTCGCTACACTGAACATGCTAATGTTTCGGACAATTGGTTGCAAATCCCAAAATTCCTCGTACCGCGACGTAATATGGCTTATGTGTCACTGAAGACGACTGGTTCCCAAACAGAAGAAGAAAAATGTATCGTCTTATAAAAATAAAATGTCCAATTTAAAATTTAAGAAAGCATGGGGTTATAAGTTAAGGTACATTTTAGACTCCAAATATAGGAAGCGATAGGCAGAAAGAGAGCGCCAAGATTTAACAGAATAAAAGGAGGAATAAAAAGGAAAAGAAAAAGAAAAGGAACATTAAAAGAGAGAGACAAAGGAAAAGAGAAAATGAGAAAGAAAAAGAAAATAGAAAAAGAAAGGAATCGAGAAACAGAATAACGGAAAAACGGATATATATATATATACTAGACTACGCGTGGCCTGTTGGGTCCGTATGTTATAATAGCTATGGAATTCATGTATGAACGTGACACTTGTGACGAAAAGGAAATAATTTTTTTTTGACATAACAGAAACATTTTTATGAAAGTATATTTAAATGAAAAATCACGGGCGGATCACTCGAACATGAAAAAAATCCTTTCTATTCGTGTAAAGTTACCTATTTTTGCGAATAATTGCTCTAAAATCGAAAATTAAACATGATTTTCCTACGAATCGAACGCCGACGAAAGTTATTTAGCAGGAAAACGCACATGAACCTACCGATGAGAAATATAAGAATGAAAAACCCATATTGGAATCCTTCAACCAAGTTATAGAAACTTAAAATCTAAGAAAAAAGTAATTGATAAAACCTGAAGCAAAAAAAAAAAAACTAAATAAATAAAATAAAATAAAACTATTATTGAAACAGATTAGTAAATGTGTCAACAAATTCATCGTTCTCTCACAACTATTTTGTATCTAGAAATGTAAACAAAAAATAAAAAAGAAGGAAGGAGGGAAGGAAGGAAAAGGGACGGATAGAGAGTAGTAGTAGTAGTAGTAGTAGTAGTAGTAGTAATAGTAGTAGTAATCGTCTTCTTGGATTTACTACAATTGTTCGTATGTTTGTCAACGGATTAAAGTTGTTTAGTTGTAAGAAAATAGCGACAGTATAGTTGTAATAAAGAATAGTTACAAAACACCCCCACTCTTCCCATGTTAAATAATAACTTCGAAATAATAACGTTAATATTTCAGTGCGCAGGTCAAAATCTGCAAAAGAGCGATATGTGTTCATTTGTTTACGTTGTTATGCGCAGCCGGATGTCGTAAACCGGAAAGTGGGTTACATCATTCGTTACAAGGTCATTTGAGTTTTATAATTATATATATATGTATATAGATGTGTGTGTGTATATATATATATATATATGCGTGTGTATACACACATATAGTAAAATCCGATTTCTTTGAAAGACAAACACTCAGACTATTCATTTTCCTATTTAAGGGCATCGTATCTTATTACAAATTATAATATACATTAATTCGATCGATCATCTATCAATGCAATTACAGAGAATAACTAGAAATCTAAATTATAATGCATACCACGACTTGTCGTTATTCGGCAAATTATCTAAAGAGTGGCTATTCATCACATTTGGTAATTCTCTATGTTTAAATATGAGATCCGTCTTGGACATAATCAACTCAGTTGGCCAGTAAGATCAATGAAATATTCAGTGAAAGCCTACATGTTCAACGTTTGTTCAATGTAAATATTCGGCAATGCGACCACCGATATTGAACAAAAAGGCCAAAGTGTTTCAATGTTACGACTACTACGATACTGATGATAATAAAGTTATTTAAAGTTATTGGGTACACTTGCACTAAATATATAGCACGAAAAGCTCGAACAACTACAAATTGAAGAGCCAGGGTAATCTCGAGAAGACAATTAAAGACGGCGTTTCCCATTGCTTTTCGTCTTGATTCGGGGGTGCATGTCTCCCAGTGAGTTACATGCGACCCCAGATACCAATCTGGAAATTTTTACGACGGCGCGGTACATAAAGAGCCTAGCCTTCCCAAATGGTCACTCAACTGGTACTGGCCGGGCTCATCGTTGCTTAACTTTGGTGATCTGGCGGGAACCTGTGTGTCAACGTGATTGTTCCGCGTCTAAATGAAGAGGGACGAAAATAAAATTCCACAAATAGCAGGAATATATGTCAGTTGTAAGACTACATATCTCCGCACGTTAACATAAGCTGAAATTCCGTCTTAATTTTAAAATTTCCGAAACTTATCAATGTTTACGTGCAAATTTAAGCTCAAAGTCTTATAACATGCGTGGTTTTGTCCGCTACAATATGAGCCAAGTTCAAGTAGTGTGTATTGGCAGTAAACAGAATCGACGTTATTGCTGAAAGTCTGACGTTTATATTTATTACGCTTCTGAATTGTTGAGATGAGGATTAATTGTTGTATTATTTGGATTCTTCATACTCTTCTCATCTTTAGTGTTATTTTTTCACAAGGTTCAGATCGATGTAACCTCCGACCTTCTTCAGGCGTATCTTATCGAACATGGGAATTTGGTCAGCAAGGACCCGTGGCGCAGTGGTTAGAATATATGGAAGAATCAATTGTGAAAGTCATATTCTCCTGAAGATTGAAGGTTCAATTCTCATTGTGGGGGACCGAAATATACAAGTGCGAATTATTTAGGACCTCTATCCAGTCATGGCTGATGAAACGAAAGTATGCTACTACTGTGAAGTAAATGAAGGGTTGCGTTAGAAATTCCGTCCAAATTCCTGAGTTCGACAGAAATATTCTAGAGTTCGACAAGATACAATTCATCGATTTATTACATCAATTCGGAAACGGAGTGAAAATGACAGTCAATATGAAAACATTAGTCCGAAAAATCCAAATAATACATTCATCTCTATTATGACCTAGAGATCCTAAAATTAAATCACGTAACTTAGGGAATGGTCGTTATTTTAACTAAGTTTTGACAATTAGTCTAGTGATCTTGTACTCAAACAAAGAAGCATAGTTGCAAATTTAACTGAATACATAACTTCCTTGCATAAGGTGATTATACCTATTTACTATGCCTCCCCACGGGACAGAGTTAGACACCAGGGTCGTTTTTTTAACGTGGAGAAAAGGTACAAAAATAAAAAAAAATGTCTCAGTCGTGAAGGACTGATCCTCCATCGAAAGAGAACAAGAAATGGAAGTGCAGCATCTGAAGAACAGATACTACATTTTGATCTTGACCAAAAAGGCAAAGAACAAGGTGATTATAATAAACACATTTAGTACGCAAAACTATAGTGTGAAATTCTCTTATATTTGAAATGCCATTGAAGTTACAGATGCCACAACAGTAAGAATATAAGTTGCCCCTTTGACCGTCTTTTCGGTTACTACAGCAATATGTTGATCTACTTTTAGTCTCGATTGACAATGGATAGCCCTCGTAAAAGTACATATGTGAAGAGATTGTAGTGAAAGTAGAGTAACGCAATCTGTCACAACGCATCTGAATTGGACTAATGGATACCTTATTGGATTGCCTGTATTATTTAAGAGTTTTCTTTGTTGTTCAACTAAGACTTGAGTGTCTAGTCTACGCTATTATTTAATCCATAGCTTTAAGGTGATATATGGATGCGTATATTTCCAACTACTACTACTACTACTACTACTACTACTACTACTACTACTACTACTACTACTACTACTACTACTAATAATAATAATAATAATAATTATAATTATAATAATAATAATAATCATCATAATTGTCATCATAATAATAGTAATAATAATCATCATAATTGTCATCATAATAATAGTAATAAAGATAACTGAAAATTCGACAATGTCATCAATGGTGATAATACGACCACTTATATGAAGAATTCTTAAATATTATTGTCTCTTTCAGTTGAGTATTTTACCAACTGACTGAACTAAAGAGAGTGAAAGACATTTTATGAAGCGAAAGCTATAAAACCGAGGAGATATTAAAATGAAGTGGACAGGCCAAAAACCTTCGGGCAAAGATAACCAATATTGTGTGTCTACGAGATTTCTTCCATCCTATCTGCTCATATATTTGAGTGACCCAAACACTACGAGAAGAAAACCTACACACGGTCGCACATATTGTTTACGTTACTGTCTACCGCGAAAATGTATTGGACTTATGTTGAACTAGAAGAACATCAGTCTCATGACGGGCAAAATTAATTCCCTGAACAGAACGGTTTTGCTCCAAATTTATAATCCTTTTGTGGAAATTGTTTTAATTAAACCTTAGGTTTTGATTCATTATATAATTCTGATCAAAATTATTACAAGATTTAGATTCTAAAACTTATCTAATTTGTAACGTTTATGCTTAAAGTGTCTTAAGGATTATTTTATAATTCATTTATAACTTACTACATGATTTAGATTCTAAAACTTATCTAATTTGTAACGTTTATGCTTAAAGTGTCTTAAGGATTATTTTATAATTCATTTATAACTTATTACATGATTTAGATTCTAAAACTTATCTAATTTGTAACGTTTATGCTTAAAGTGTCTTAAGGATTATTTTATAATTCATTTATAACTTATTACATGATTTAGATTCTAAAACTTATCTAATTTGTAACGTTTAAGCTTAAAGTGTCTTAAGGATTATTTTATAATTCATTTATAACTTATTACATGATTTAGATTCTAAAACTTATCTAATTTGTAACGTTTATGCTTAAAGTGTCTTAAGGATTATTTTATAATTCATTTATAACTTATTACATGATTTAGATTCTAAAACTTATCTAATTTGTAACGTTTAAGCTTAAAGTGTCTTAAGGATTATTTTATAATTCATTTATAACTTATTACATGATTTAGATTCTTAAACTTATCTAATTTGTAACGTTTATGCTTAAAGTGTCTTAAGGATTATTTTATAATTCATTTATAACTTATTACATGATTTAGATTCTAAAACTTATCTAATTTGTAACGTTTATGCTTAAAGTGTCTTAAGGATTATTTTATAATTCATTTATAATTTATTACATGATTTAGATTCTAAAACTTATCTAATTTGTAACGTTTATGCTTAAAGTGTCTTAAGGATTATTTTATAATTCATTTATAACTTATTACATGATTTAGATTCTAAAACTTATCTAATTTGTAACGTTTATGCTTAAAGTGTCTTAAGAATTATTTTATAATTAATTTATAACTTATTATATGATTTAGATTCTAAAACTTATCTAATTTGTAACGTTTATGCTTAAAGTGTCTTAAGGATTATTTTATAATTTATTTATAATTTATTACATGATTTAGATTCTAAAACTTATCTAATTTGTAACGTTTATGCGTAAAGTGTCTTAAGGATTATTTTATAATTCATTTATGATTTAGATTCTAAAACTTATCTAATTTGTAACGTTTATGCTTAAAGTGTCTTAAGGATTATTTTATAATTCATTTATAACTTATTACATGATTTAGATTCTAAAACTTATCTAATTTGTAACGTTTATGCTTAAAGTGTCTTAAGGATTATTTTATAATTCATTTATAACTTACTACATGATTTAGATTCTAAAACTTATCTAATTTGTAACGTTTATGCTTAAAGTGTCTTAAGGATTATTTTATAATTCATTTATAACTTATTACATGATTTAGATTCTTAAACTTATCTAATTTGTAACGTTTATGCTTAAAGTGTCTTAAGAATTATTTTATAATTCATTTATAACTTATTACATGATTTAGATTCTTAAACTTATCTAATTTGTAACGTTTATGCTTAAAGTGTCTTAAGAATTATTTTATAATTCATTTATAACTTATTACATGATTTAGATTCTTAAACTTATCTAATTTGTAACGTTTATGCTTAAAGTGTCTTAAGGATTATTTTATAATTCATTTATAACTTATTACATGATTTAGATTCTAAAACTTATCTAATTTGTAACGTTTATGCTTAAAGTGTCTTAAGGATTATTTTATAATTCATTTATAATTTATTACATGATTTAGATTCTAAAACTTATCTAATTTGTAACGTTTATGCTTAAAGTGTCTTAAGGATTATTTTATAATTCATTTATAACTTATTACATGATTTAGATTCTAAAACTTATCTAATTTGTAACGTTTATGCTTAAAGTGTCTTAAGAATTATTTTATAATTCATTTATAACTTATTATATGATTTAGATTCTAAAACTTATCTAATTTGTAACGTTTATGCTTAAAGTGTCTTAAGGATTATTTTATAATTCATTTATAATTTATTACATGATTTAGATTCTAAAACTTATCTAATTTGTAACGTTTATGCGTAAAGTGTCTTAAGGATTATTTTATAATTTATTACATGATTTAGATTCTAAAACTTATCTAATTTGTAACGTTTATGCTTAAAGTGTCTTAAGGATTATTTTATAATTCATTTATAACTTATTACATGATTTAGATTCTAAAACTTATCTAATTTGTAACGTTTATGCTGAAAGTGTGTTAAGGATTATTTTATAATTCATTTATAATTTATTACATGATTTAGATTCTTAAACTTATCTAATTTGTAACGTTTATGCTTAAAGTGTCTTAAGGATTATTTTATAATTTATTTATAACTTATTACATGATTTAGATTCTAAAACTTATCTAATTTGTAACGTTTATGCTTAAAGTGTCTTAAGGATTATTTTATAATTCATTTATAACTTATTACATGATTTAGATTCTAAAACTTATCTAATTTGTAACGTTTATGCTTAAAGTGTCTTAAGGATTATTTTATAATTCATTTATAACTTATTACATGATTTAGATTCTTAAACTTATCTAATTTGTAACGTTTATGCTTAAAGTGTCTTAAGGATTATTTTATAATTCATTTATAATTTATTACATGATTTAGATTCTAAAACTTATCTAATTTGTAACGTTTATGCTTAAAGTGTCTTAAGGATTATTTTATAATTCATTTATAACTTATTACATGATTTAGATTCTTAAACTTATCTAATTTGTAACGTTTATGCTTAAAGTGTCTTAAGGATTATTTTATAATTCATTTATAATTTATTACATGATTTAGATTCTAAAACTTATCTAATTTGTAACGTTTATGCTTAAAGTGTCTTAAGGATTATTTTATAATTCATTTATAACTTATTACATGATTTAGATTCTAAAACTTATCTAATTTGTAACGTTTATTCTTAAAGTGTCTTAAGGATTATTTTATAATTCATTTATAATTTATTACATGATTTAGATTCTAAAACTTATCTAATTTGTAACGTTTATGCTTAAAGTGTCTTAAGGATTATTTTATAATTCATTTATAACTTATTACATGATTTAGATTCTAAAACTTATCTAATTTGTAACGTTTATGCTTAAAGTGTCTTAAGGACGAATTGAAATGAAGACATGATTAGTGTCGAATGATAATAGATCAAGTTGAAAGTAAATCTGCTATATTTGAATTTGACAACGAGATGTTTTGTTTAAATAATGTATCGTAAGACACTTTAAACCACTCTAGAAAATATTTCCTAATTAATATCTAATACTTATTGTAAAAGAAATCGCAAAATCAGTGGTATCTGGATTTTAAGAAAGGGCTTCCGACCATACTTTTTACACCCACCTTTAAAATAAATGTAATGACACTTATATTGCCTACATTTGAAACCTTTACATCAAGCAGCTATGGTCTAAAATGCATAATGATGGGTTAACGAGTTTATGCGGGAATACTGTGTAATATATAAATGTATACACGTATTTGATTTTATATTAATAGAGATAAATACCAAAGCCGTTATTTAACCAAATTATACAATATACAAAAGTTTATGTAGAGTCATATAATGACATTAATTTAGCATTGCTATTTCCTTTAGAAAACATATTGCTGAGTCCATATTTACTGTCTCCCCAAAAGGTCTCTATGTAACGAAATGTCGGTTTAATGTTGGAGATATGACGCTCCAGAAAAAGGGTCAGTTTTTATTTGGATAAAAGTTAAATTACTCAAAGGAAGATTTCGATGACATTGTTCGATGACAGAACACACAGTATACTTCGATTCTGATCCACAATTTGATAGTTTGCTTGTTTTTGTTTTACGGCATATCAACCCTTTTCAGATTAGTTAATGCCGAATCCAAAGATTTTGAAGAAATATTTTTTAATAGAATATATTTGTTGTTTTAAAGTCGGTTTCTATTTAACCCATACATGGGACCCTAACAGGTACTACCACTTAGGATCAGAGCGGACCTGGGAGCAATGGTAATTAAAGGGTGGCTCCACACTCGCCAAAGCCTGCAAGCTGGGGCCTCACCACTGGATATACTTTAATATACTCAACAATTTGATGGCGTCACTTTACTTTGAAATTTGCTTTTTTTATATTCGTTTTGTTCATGTTTTCTGTTTAACGATCAATAATAATTTACATTTTTTTTTGTTTTTGCTTTTCACCAACAAACAAAAAAGTGACTCTTGGGTTAAATTTCCACACATTCGTAACGCATGCGTCGTCCTTATTTTCTTCTTTTTTACTAAGATTCTATGTTCTTGACAGGGATGAAAGACTTGCAGTCTTCTGGATCGGCTATTCTATATAACGATTTTTACTCACCTTATAAGATTAATTAACGTTCAACTATCAATCTATCGATTTTTATCAACCCTTATCCTAAAATAGTTTTTAATCTTTGATAAGTGGTGACGTGTTTTCAAAAAGTGTATTAATTCATTATACATACGCGTATATGTTTTTGTGTTGTTGCAAAGTTGCAAAGGTTTTTAAAGAAATTCCATAAAATTAATAATACTTGGCTTTCTGTTATATTGACGCCTAATAGATATCTTTTGTATGAGTGGGTGCAGTATGAAGATCTTTTAATTATAGCGATAATGCAGAGTCGCACTTTTCTTGAGTCAGTTTAACTGAAGTGGTAGGAAGAAATTCACAACGAATGACAATAATGCTGGAGTGAAAACAACAACAAAAAATAGTGTCATTTTACAGGTTTATTCTCTCATACACATTTTACACTACACAGACTTGAGAATCTACCCTACCAATTGTTCGGAAGGAGGTGAGTTGTGTTATGTCGTCGTTTCGGGGGTTTATATTGGAAGGAGTACGGGGGTTCATATCGAAGACACATTTAACGGGGACTTCAAACAAGGACTCAAAACAGTGATGATAATGACATTTATATAGATTACACACACAAGGACGACTGTGATGATCCTTGGGGACTGCATATTATTAATATGGAGCTGGGACATTTATACAACGGTTGTTCTTAACACATATAGAGGGGAGATACGTTATTAATGATTGCAGAGGGGACACATAATATTTGGAGGGGTAATACAGTGCTCATTTAAGATGATGATAGACAAACCACATTTACCTTTTCCTTTTTGGCTGGAATGATGACAGACGAAGACAATTACAAAATATAGATGGCGATTCTTTAATCATCAGCCGGCTAATTGATGACTCAGGAATTAAAGTTTCTATGGCTACATGGTCTCCTCTTACTCCCCTTCGCCTCTAGGGACATCGGCTTCACTAAGTCGCTGCCGACTCTCATCTCTAACTGACTATCACTGTGACTTTGATTGTCTGATTGTCTCTAACTTCCAACCCTGTCTCAATATATTGAGAATCTCCTTTCTTTATGACATCAGATGTGTGGTCAACCAACATGACTTTCTCACGTTTCAATTTACTCGTGCCCTTTGCACATGTATCTACCACATTACATAAACGAAATTAAATTGTATCATTTAACCTATTTGTTGCATAACATTTTCAACTTCGTTATTGTCCATTATTTTTACTGACATGTTTAATATCTAGTTATTTTTAAAAGAATGGACAATCCTTCTATCTCTGACATAAATAATATTTAGTTATTTGCGAGAATAATGCAAATCGTTCTACATTCCTAGGATTTCAATATCTATTATTTTTTAACACTTGTCTACTGGGTTCGATTCTAGCCTTTTCCTAATATCATTTCCAAACTTATCTAATTTTGCTTTCTTATTTATTGGGGTCTGTCACTTTTCATAACACTAGTAACCGTTCTTAAAACAAATTCTCTTTAAATATGCAACTTGATAGTGTAAAATGATTACTAAACGTCAATGCAATGTTCCTTGTAGGATTAAACTTTGCTTAACTTCGTTTATTTGATGGGAATCAGCGTTTCAACGCTATATAGATATAGAAATAGCACGCCATTCTATATGAAAAAATATAGCTGTCGTATATTGATAAATTGTGTCACTGCTGGCATCGGAGTTCACACCTGAATCTCTAGATAATCAAATACACATCCATCATTTGGTATAATTAGATATCAGAGTGCGCATTGTTAGATATGTCAGAGTGCGTATTATAAAACATGAATTATTAAATCGGGAGCCCACCTGGTCAGAACACTAAGTATCTTTTAGTCATGTTACGTAGAACGTTCATTCACGACTAAGTAACCAAAAACGTTTTCGATGTATCATTTTTTTTTTGTGCATTATGGATTTAATGAAATTTTATAATTAAATTTGTATGAATAATAAAATTAATTTGAGTAAAGACATTATGCCCATTTCAAAAAGATATTTTATCACGAATTCTTGGCATGAGAGCAAAAATCTGACGCATGTATGTTGGCTATATTTAGTGACATTTAAAATATGTTTTTCACTGAAAACCAACAATTTAAAAATAAAAGAGTATTCAAGAAAATGAAATATGCTGACTTGAAAAATTAACATTTTCAAATATACTGTTAAAATTATATTTGGCATGTAAATAAGTATATGCTTAATAATATTTTTAATTTCGGTTTTGAAGCGTATCTACATTTTAAATTCATTTGCTTTTTCTATCTTGTAGTTTATAGAAAATGTGTAAAATATGCAATTTATTTTTTATAATAGTCTAATAGATTTTTGTCTCGGACTGCTAGATTTTGGAATTCCCTTTATTTTTCCTACGTCGCTGAATGCACTGATATGCAGAAACTCATATGCATTGCAAATATCGCCCTACTCACCTTCTCACAATCGCCGTTACTCATGATCTCGAATTGTATGCATCTACTACCAAGTCGCAATACGCCTAGTTTGTGATGAAAATCTGTAAGAAAAGAAATATTGCACACGAAGTTGTAGCTTTATTATAAAACTAAGTCTAAAACTGCTATTTAACTGATTTATTGAAAAAGGATTATAGTTTCATTCACGATTGAGGAGAAAGTGATTCGTGCAAAAGCGAAAAAATATCTTTAATATAATTTTAACTTTTTTCCTTCTACTTCATCAAATATTAATCACAAATGCATATAAAAATCGGAAAAAAAATATCGAACAGTTGGTACACTATCCGCATTTTATGTAACTTTCGTCAAGAAAGCTATCCCGATCAATAACACAAGGATATAGATGTTAATTTACAAACAAATTCACTATGTTTATATCCATGCTACATATAAATACCGAAGTAGTATATTGTCACGTATCATTTATAACACGTTAGCCCTCTCTATACATCTATTAACCTCTCCATTGCTCTCTCTCTCTTCTCTATTCCTCTCTCTGTACACAATTTTATTATTACGTGTATACACATATATAGTATCCTAAATCAAATATAAAATAAATTATTCCAATCACGCATGTGATTAAATACGGTGATTTTATAATTTGACATAATTACAGAAGAGATGCCTCACACGCAAACAAAACAAAGCAAAATGATGACAAGTAAAGGCCAACTAGACTTTTTCCGTTGAAGCTAAGCTGCTAACTAATGAAAATATTAACGTGTTTAAGAAAATATATTATGATTGACTAGTACATGCAGATAATTAGACGACTCGCCTTGTTTATATTAAATGGGACACTTAAAATTTATAAACATCCCTCAAATCTATTAATCTATTAAAACGAAATAAAAATCAATTGTATGCATACACTGTGTGTAGGTTTCGGCATGTACGGCATGAAAGAAATTGGAAGCTAAAGAAGAGCAACATGAGTCCAGTAATCATGATAACGACGGGGCGTGTAAAAAGAATTTTAAAAAACTATCTACAAATATATCCGATGACTCAAATGCAAGAGAGATCCAAACAATTTCATTTGAAAGGAAAGTCAGTATTCTAAAAATATCACTATGTTGGAATCTGTAAAATAGCGGGTGAATGTTCGAGATCTGGGCGGAATACAAAAATATAAGAAGAATAAAAATGAAATATACAAATGCTGCTACACGTAGGAGTTAGCAAAAACAAACTGAATACACAAATCGATACCAATATTCAACTTCCATGAATATATATTTTTGCCGCCTTGCGTGAATTCGATTAAAGTAAATCTATAAAAAAAACAGATCAATTATTGTCCCACTTATTTTCTTTCTTTCATGTTTTGTACTAGTCCTTTCACTCGATTCGATTGCTTACACTACGAAGTGATAACTCATACATGTATATATTTAATTTAAGCTCAATATGTGGCCCGTCGGGTCACAATTCCTTTAGTACATAGATAAAATACGAAATGCCATGCTATCAGATTGATAGTGTTTATAAAATTTCCTCTTTAATTATAAATTATCGTAACCAAAGAAGGACATATTGATTTATTTGGAGATATCGATCGAGTTGTCGCCATCTTTTCCTTCTATAAAAGTGGAAATTAGTAACTTGTAACGCCCTCACTGGCGAATGCATATAGGTCTGTTAATGAATTTATTAGCATCCGTCCAGATTTACCCCTTCAGGAGTAGCTTGGATTCTTAAATAAAACCAAGCTAATATCAGATGTAAAATCTGCTGTTTAGTCAAGTATATGTTGCGAAGTGTACGATTTTATGGTTTAAGAACGTTGCCGGGTTATTGGTAATCGCTTGCGGTGCCTTCACAAATGATGATGCCCTCCATCCACCACGTGTACAACCCAATTTGTACTTCACATCATTTGCAATAATATGTAAAGCCAAACAACTGGCTGTGGTTCTTCTTCGGGATTATGCCCCTTTGTTTGTAGATCAGGCACAAGGTAAAGCGTTGAGCGACAATACGTCTTAACAGATTAGTACTCAGAAAGTAATTTCTTCTAGATGTAAAATATCTTAACCAGATTAAAGACAGAAAATATTTATCTTTAAAATAATTGCAAAATCTTTTATTCCAGTTAGAAATTCTTAATTACCTTACACACAACGGGTCATCTTATTTGTCGTAAACACGATATTAAATATAGTGCCCGACATAAATCAATAGTTGTTATTTCTGTTAAAAATATCTACGATTTAAGAAAATATTTCTTAAGAGACTAGAAAAATATTAGAACAAATTACACTTTCTTACTTCCGCCTGTGTTTTATCAGGAAACAATTTACAACTGTTATGACGTTCAATATGATCGACATTCTGTGTCAGTTCTGTTAATCACTTCTTCCAGGATTTTAACAGTTTCGTTTGCCAGCATGCAATGTACATGTAAAAATTATTAAGATTATTTATTGCTATTTGGGATAGAAACGGTGTGTTTTTTCGAGACGGCAAGTTTAAAATAAAACAAATCACAGAAATATGTTTTATTATACAAAAACATAGTTTATTCTAAAAATAAAGTTTTAGCATTCATGATTTAAATACACTTCCAGGCATATGTCCCCCGCAGCTAGCACATATAGAACGTACACTAGAGGTCGAATTAAATCAGACTGTATTTCGGTAATAACGCGTAAAATGTTGTCTTTCAGATGTTCTTTTCTGCCTAATCTATCAGACAGGTGGAGTTACACCTCTCCAAAGTACATTATCTAATGTGGTAAATCGCACGAACGATGTGGTCAGTTTGCAGGTCAATTTCGTGAAATTATTCATTCATCAAATGTTTCCTTCAGATAATTAATCGTATCGCGCGCTGTATGACATGTGCCTCCGTTCTGATGAAACAGAATGATGAATTGCTAAGCCAAACTGAACTCAAAATAACTGATAGTCGCCAAATCTACTATTACAGAAAATTTAAAGTTTGCCGCCTCTAAAAAGCACTATATTAATGTTGCCTTTTACATTGTTATTTGCAATATTTAAAAACATTTCGATAGTGATTTAGTTTTCTGTGGTGCCATTCTAGTATTTTGTCAGATGCCATTACGTAATATCCTCATAGCTTTCAAAACAAAACACTTTTTATTGGCTACCAACAAAGCCACATATAAAGAAAACTGTTCAATCATATTTGAACAATATTCATCAAACGAGCTTAATTATAGTTCGAGGGAAAATCATGAGTAGTGGCGATTTATTACCAATTCTAATTGCCTTTTATTGACCCGCAGTTATTGGCAGATCAGTTTACAATTTTCTAATCTCGACAAAATCTATTTAATTTGAATACTAATCGCGAACGAAATCTACAAATTTGAATCATAATTAGCGTCGACGATATTTACGCTATATATTCTTCATGCCTCCATTATATAACTAGAATCCAATTAAGGCTTGATCACTTTCATCATCGTATCATATCGTATGAATCCGCAAATTCTATTGTTGGCATTGGTTTTCTCGTTATTTTTCTAGTCAGATTAATTAGTAATTAACCAATCATTATGCATTACGGAATATATACTTTAGACAACACAGTGAGTTGCACGAGCCCAATATCTTGTAAAATTTGCATTTAAGAAGTATGACCTCCAAATAAACTGCGTCAAAACTTTTGAAAAAAAGTTAGAGACAAAATAATAAAATAATTATTTACATAAAAATTTGAGTTATATTGTGCCACAAAAGAAATAACCAGATCGCTTCATGCGCATTAGCGTCAATAAGATATATGTGTAGCGCAAACTCTTAAACTAATAGACCTATCAGTGTGATTATCAAATACGTATTAAAGGCAACTCAATGAGTAAGAACCCATATTAATACTTTATTTAAAAAATTGCCATTTAGATAATGTACACATCGCCAGAAAAACAAAATGAAAAACTATTGCAAGATATATTTCTTATATCCGACATTGGATACTTTTTTATGTTTAATAATTTTAATCTAAATTCAAAGACGCGTTAATAATACTACGAAACTGTTTGATCCTCCACAAAGAGGACAGACTGCTAACTATTTCACAATAATCGATCACGCATTGCAAAGCTTGTGAAATAAAAGCTGACACAAGAGAAGTTATGTACTTATAATATATTTAATTACTAGCTTACCCGGCCACGCGTTGCTGTGGCCCAGTTTGTTAAAACTGAACACATTCCTCAAGATTTTGCATTGTTTATTTACTTTTAATATTTTCTGCAATTTTTTCCCCCCCCAAAAATATTTCTTTTTTTTTTACCATAAATTGTTTTTTTTGCAGGAAAAAATGCATTTTTTGAAAGAAAATTGGCAGTAAGCAAACGGAATTTTTATTATAAAAAGAAAAAATGAATGCTTTATATGAACACTGTAAATAGTTAGGTGAAAGTAGAGAACGGTTTTTTTTCTTTTTCAAGAGAATGTACAAATTATTTTTTTGTCAACAGATGTTAAGAAAATAAACAGAAAAAATACTCCCATAATTAATTAATTAATTAATTAATTAATGATAGGAGTATTTTTATGCAAAAAATAATTATGCAAAAAAATAAAGAAAATGTTGATTTAGTGTTTCAACATTTAAACAACGCCCAGTTGAATCCAGTGGAATGAACTGGAATCAGGGGGGGGATGTCAAATTCTGCATGAGTACCATTCTGTTTAATTTCGTCTTGTATTCAATTTTTGTAGTGGGCTTCCAGCGATACAAAGTAGCAAATGTAACGAAAAATTCAACACTAAAATAATTTTAATAAGTTCTCAGCTTCTAATAAAAATCCTAGTAAATCAATACCCCTTATTTGTTCGGTTGTTGCAAAAATGGAAGGGAAACTTAAATTTCGCTCCGTTGTAATTTTTTTTTATTAACCCAAAACTAAAATTGTAGAACGATTGCCGTTAAAATAAATACATAGATAAATAAAAAAAAAACAACCCACTTCCCCGTTAAAAAAAAAAAAAAAACAATCATTTAAATTAATTTGATCTTTCAAAGTTGCTTTAATTCAAAGTAACGATTTCAATTATTTATTTGTTGGAATAAAAACAAGAAGAAAACTATATTATACAAATCCATTTCATTGCTTTCATTTGTTTTATTAAACTTTTTAATGTTTACGCAAACTTTTCAATGATTGTTTTTCCAATTATATAGTTGCTTTAATTTCCAAAACATTTTTCGTAATATTTATTTGTCTGAGAAAAAAGAAACTATTTTATTAAAATACGTTTTAATTACGAAATTGTTGCATTAAATTTTTTTCCAATTATATTTGGATTAATTTTTATGCAATAAATGTTTTGGGTTTGTTTTGGTTATCAAATGGCCCTCGCCCATATTAAACCCTGATTAATATGTCATGTGATTGTCTGTTTTTAATAACCCAAATTGTTCTATGTAAAACTTTCCCGTTCTCATTAATGAAAGCGAAACATTTCCAATTAAACTAGTCTCGGGATAGGCACCCCAAACCTCCCCCTGTTAAGAAAGGCTTTCGGAATAGACAACCCGTAACGGTGTCAGCATACCCGGAAACCTACCGAAGTTAACTTGTGGAATTTGAACGATGGTTTTGGCGTACTGTAATAATGTACCGGCATATCATTCTATGCTGAAATTCCTAAGCTCCTTTCACACTAATTAATTTAGGTGACTGAAATAGGAATTTAAAGATTAAGGACCGAACGTAATTTACCCCAGGGAAGAAAGTGTTTGTACACGTGAGGGAAAGAAAGTGATGAGAATTTTTTTCAGTGCGAGGTTACCAATTCAGTTAATTTTTGAAGTTAAGTAAATGCAATATACAAATCCATCTCGATATAAATCGTAGTGTTCTTTGTATAATTCTAAGATAGTTAGTAAAGGCCACTCATAATCAAATGCAGTAAATATTACCAAAAAGAAAACACCTTGTTTGTGCTACAAATAGCGTCAGTAGTGAAATTCATTTTGGTATGAGTTATATCGTAACGATGTTTACAACCGCAATGCAATCTGAAAAAATGGGAACATGAAAAGAAACGAAACGAAAACATACGAAACGCAGTAAACTGGAACGTCCGATTTTAGAGATGCATATAGAAATGCATTTGAGTCGGTAAATATGTTAAAGCACATCTACATTGATTTGTTACTAATCGAGGTTGATTTGTTCGTAATCGCTGTAAGTGAAAAATTGGCATCTTACATTTTGTAATGCGTTAACTGAAACATTAATATGTAAAGCAGTAATCGGAAAAAAGTAAACAGAAAAAGAAATCATTGAACGACACGGAATGTAAAGGAAATTATGTATTATATGTTAATGAAAGAAAAAGAAAAGGAGAGAAACGATTTTTTTATCCTAGTGTAATAATGTTTCGAAATAAATTGTAAATAAGCAATGTATAATTATGCGTCGTGCGTTTCCCGTAGTAGGAAGCATTTCAGTTTTTGTATGTAACTACAAAACCCCTAACCGCTGTGTCTTTGTATTAGTTCCTCGTGAACGACGGAGCGGCGATGTAAATGAGGAGCAGGGAGAGGAGGAATTAAATGGAGAGAAAAGATTTTACAACTTCCATTGATTCTTACAGGTTTTGGCAGTGAACTCTCACCAGAAAAAATATAGGAATGTACGATTATCGAGCAAGTGTAGAGGTAATAGGCCTATAGCACACCCCAGATTATGTGTTGCAGTTTGTGCACATTACATTTGCATAAAATATCTTGAGTTTTAATCCTATTAAGGTCAAACTCAGAGAGGAAAATGACTTAATTTTATTTATATAAAGAAGAGATGTATAAGTCTAAATTGCTATTTGGAAAAGAAATTAAATTAAAAAAAATATATAGGAAAGAATAAATAATAGGGGAAAATGGAAATTGAAACAAAATATAAAAAAATATGAAATTAAGGTTTAAACCAGAAATTTTGATAAGCATGACAACCAAGATGGCCGACTTATAACTACGCGGGATGGAATTTCTTTTCCCCAAACACCAGGCTTATTATGTAAAAAAATCAGCTTTTTGTTTGTAACATCGAATGAAAACAACATCTGATGAGTTGGTGAGAATAGAACATTTTTATGAACATATAAAATCATAAAATTACAATCTCATTAACGAAACGGCTGTAATGAAGAGATCCAAGATGAAATGAACAAAAGTAACATAAAAGAAAAAAAAATGTAAGTCTTTGAATTTCAAAGTTTTGTACTATATACGCTCTGCACCTATGAAATGGATACATTGACCTTCATTCGAAAAAAAACGGTGATTCAGTTTTTATCATAACAGTCACAACCCGTTCAACGAAAACGGTATGCATTAAAATCAATAATATTTCAAAAATAAACACCTATATATATATATATATATATATATATATATATATACATATATATATATATATATATATATATCACCTATATATATATATATATATATATATATATATATATATGAATGAAAATGTATGAAAAAGAATACGAAAAGTATAAAAGCTTATAAGTTTTCTTTATTCGTTTTTAATTGGTGACGTGCAGGAATACAAAATAATATTATGAAAAAAATTTTAAAACTTTACAAGTACATAATTTTCGATCGATCCTTCAGTCTTCATCGGTGTAGTGAAAGTATATATATATATATATATACTCAAAGTATATATCAAAGTATATATATATATATATATATACTACTGGGCACTATCAGCACTATATATATATATATATATATATATATATATATATATATATATATATATATATATATAATTTTATATATATATATATATATATATACTACTGGGCACTATCAGCACCTCCCACTATCAGCACCTTCCCTTTAGAACTCCGGAGATTTACTGAACAAAATAAAAAACATTAATGTACAAAACAAAACTATACACAGCTTAGATATAACATCATTATATACTAATGTCCCCATTAAAAAATGCTTGAATTTACTCCTTAAACATTAAAAAAAAATCTAACATTAGCTTACCTTTTCCTCCCGACACTCTTATAAAAATCATTAGACTTATAACTAGCATGACTTATTTTCACTTCAATAACAATTTCTATAAACAAAATGTTGGTCTTCCTATGGGTAACCCTCTTAGTGGAGTATTAGCTTGCCTTTTCTTAGAATTCCTAGAATCTGGTCCTTTCAAATTCAGATTACCTCCAAACACAGAGTATTTCAGATACATTGACGACATTTTAATTTTTCTTCCTGAAAATACGCGCATAAATATCATTAGAGACAAATTAAACTCAGTCGAACCTTTCATAAAGTTTACCTATGAAAGAGAAAACAATAGCTCATTACCTTTTCTAGACATACTTATTATAAAATCCAAAAATAAACTATCCTTCAAAGTTCACCGCAAAACTACGCACAAAAACGATTACATACATTTCTATTCACACCATAATAATAAAATAAAATCAGGGATGATAATTGGTTTCTTCTTACGCGCTTTCAGAATTTGCAGTCCTGAATATCTGGATGAAGAATTCAAATACCTCACAAACATTTTGAAAACCTTGCAATATCCGACATATTTCACATTGAATGCTAAGAGAAAAGCCACACAAATATTTTCCAGAATAAATAATAATAAAAAATCATACACACCAGACCTTTCTCTCATAAACAGACATCTTCTTACCTACACACACCAATAATGCAATAATCTGATACACACTAAACAAACTAGAAATTCCTATCGTACAAACCACATCACTAACCATAAGACATATATTAAAAACTACGAAACATCTCCATAACAAACCAGTTTCCAATGGAGGTATATACACTATTCCTTGCCATAATTGCCATCATAAATACGTTGGTGAAACTCAGCGTAAATTGGAAAAAAGGCTTAGTGAACATAAAAGAGATATAAAAAATAGTAATTCTCTAAGTGCATTATTCTCCAATTCATTGCAGCATAATCAAATCTTGGACTTTAAACAAGCAAAAGTAGTTAAATTTATTTTAAATAAACCGCGCCGGAGACTTCTTGAATCTGCGCTTATCGCAATTTCAAGCACAATTAAACAGCGTGCAGGTTTCTATAACATAGCGCCATTAATAAGTAAACTTTTATTAAAAGAACATTATTTAACTGTAGACACAGGTTAACCTTCTCACACCATTCAAACACCCCCTGTAATAATTAACACATAATCTCAATCAATAAATTACATACAAAACACTCATTTCAGTTTTGTTACAAACTTATATTTGAATTTCAACAGATATATCTTTTTTCCAGTAAGAATATTAACTGCGTTCATATTTTTAAAATTACATCAACGACTATATGACATCACTAAAACTTCCCTCTCTTTAATAGCGCCAGCCCTCCCCCTCCTTTTTGAATTTCCAACGTCCTTTTTCGTTTTTCTGAAATAGAACTGCATCACACTGTGCACGTGAAACATTTTCAAATATTTTGTATTGGTATCTTTTGTTTCTTAATCTCATTCATCCAGAGGAAGTCTCGAAATAAAGACGAAACGTTGATGAACACATAATACGGTTTGTTCCTTTTTATTTCTCTCTCTCTCTCTCTATATATATATATATATATATAGAGAGAGAGAGATAGATAGATAGATAGATAGATAGATAGATATACATCAAAAGAAAATCGACAGCAAATGCCGCTTTCGCCTTTATATCAGTTTGTTTAAGGGCCTTTTTTAAAACCCTTAATATGAATATTACAGATAACACTTAAAATTCATAAACAATTTTATTTGCTTAAGTCATCATGATGAGATAATTGACATCTTGTGACTCGACTTATAACAAAAGAATTAAGAATAAAAGTAAAAACATAAAAAATAATATAAAATTATATAAGACCTCAAACTAAAAAAAATCTATACAATCTGTTGCGAGCACTTAGTTTCCATTACCCAATGACGTAAGGGATTAGTTTCGTTATTCTCCGCGTTATTTTTCGTCATATTTAAAATCATGAATGATTTATGACATCGAATTGGCGCTTTTTTTGTTGCAGCCTAATGGCATTAAAATGGCGTCGGTATATAAAAAATATCAACTACATAGCGCCTGCCTTTACCCGAATTTTCCTAAGAGGAATGAGATAACGGATAGATAAAATTGATTTTAATCATAGCTTTTAAAGTGATATATCTTTTTTAAATGACAACGTTTTAACTCTGACCATATTTTTAGAGACTAATTAATATTATACTAATTATAGGTCGCATACATTTACTAGTATAATACTATTAAGTATGACCATAAACATTGTGCTAATGACGCCATTATAAATATGTAATATGTTTAAGATAAACTGCTGACGATTATGCCTAGATTTATCTAAAGTATTCGATATTTGGATGTATGAGATATAATTTGTTAATAAGTGTATTTTATATTATTTAACCTCGTGGTAATAGTTTAAGTGTTTTGGTCCTTTAATGTACCGCATATATATATATATATATATATATATATATATATATATATATATATATATTATTTTTAAAACAGTAGATTATTGTTTTAAAAATAATAAAAATAAAAATAAATAAAACGTTATATACGTCCAAATAAATTATGGGCGACTTTCTAAGTAAATAAAAATGAGCTTGGGGGCGAGGCCACTATTTAACCGTATTTATCGTTAATATATATATATATATATATATATATATATATATATATATATATATATATATATATATATGAGAACACAGTTAATGAAATATGTTAAAAAACACTTTGAAATGAGTTAAAAACATATTTAATCTGAAAAGGAAACACTAGATACATGGATAGTCCTTAAATCCGCGGAGTTTCGAAGACATACTCTCCTTCTCATCAGAGGGTAGGAATTAGCAGAATGCGGGATCGGATTTTGCATGCAGAAGCATTTGATGAAACAGCAAATAAGTTAAAGATCTTACTTGAAAACAAAATAAGTTAAGCAGAGGGAATATGGTAAAGATGGTATAATATGGTAAATATATATATATATATATATATATATATATATATATATAGAGAGAGAGAGAGAGATAGGTGAGGTATAAAATATATTTTTTAGAAGATTAGATATGCGGTGTAAGGAACTGGCAAGCTAAATTCATGTAATTCGTATTATTGATTTTCTAAAATTTAGTGTATATATATATTTCTATTTAACCTAAAATTACATGTATATATATTTCTATATAAATTACAATTACATGTTTATATATTTCTATATAGACATACATATATACATATACTACATTACGATATATATATATATACATATTCATATATATATGTATATATATAAATATATATATATTTAATTAACTTTTATACAAAATTTTAAATGAAAAGTTTTAAATTAAAAGAGATCCGTATATTTAACAGAGAGCAAAAATTTTTCCTAGAAATCTGAATTTTATGTACATTTATAATGTTGAACAATTTGTCCAAGCCATAGAGAAATTAAAAGATCACGATGCTGATCACCCTAGATCGTGTTCTATGACAAACACACACAGGCGGGCAGATACATAAAAGACAAAGCTATCGAACCATATATTGTAATATGGAACAAGCCTGAAAGAACTGCGCTCATTATCGATGTAACAGTCCCAAATGATTTTGGCCTTAACAGAGCTGAACGGGAAAAGATAACAAAATATCAGGACCTAAAAATGATCTAAAAGCCACATGATCTCTGAAAGAAATAAACATTATACCGGTTGTGATAGGAGCAACTGGTTTAATAAAAAAAAACTTCAGAAATACTTAGAAGCAATCCCCGGAAGACCAAGCTGTAACGAGATATAAATAGCAGTCATAAAGGGAACAGCATCTATTCTTAAAAGAGCCCTCGGATATACATTTAAATCATAACAGAATCAAGTGTTAGCCCCAGGAAGGAGTCCCTTGATCTCTTCAAACTAACAAAAGTAAAATTTAAAATAGAACAAATAGTTTATCTCATATATGCTTGTTGTGAATAATGTAATTTACTAAGCTAATGTAAATAATATAAATCTAAACAAAGATTTTAACGATAGGAATCTATCACTTTTCAGTAAAAAAATGCAATTATCTGTAGCTTTAGTTTGACTAAATCATTTTCTGAAATTTTCTTGTTTATCTGAATAAATTAATTTTAATATGCAGATGAGCAAAATTTACTCTGAAAATGTTAAAACTAATTTTACTAAAAAAATTGATTCTCAGAAATGTGAGTAAAATACGTAGAGCGTATTGAGTATTTATTTCCGAAACTTGATTGAGCGATTTTAAAATCCATTTAGTCTTAGTATTATTTGGATTCTACGGACAGCAGCTTTTTGTCATGTTGATGTCCAGAATGTTTCGGTCGATGTAATTCCGACCTTCTCCAGGTGCATATTGTCGAACTTATGAATATTTCTGTCGAAGTCAGAAGTCTGCACAGAATTTCGAACAGAATTTTTTATTATTTAATTCTAAGAATATATCGTGCGATCGTTCAACCAGTCATGATTAAGTAATAATAATAATAATAAAACCTATGTTTTCATATATCCGTATATATATATATATATATATATATATATATATATATATATATATATATATATATATATATATATATATATATATATATGATTGTTGAGCTGGATTAAATCCGACGATATGAAATAAAATAGAGGTGGAAGGACCTGAATACTCAACGTTTCGCCCGATTTATGCGGGCTTCTTCAAGAGGGATGGTCATTGACGAGAGAGTCGGAGGATTGTGTCTATATATAATGATGGGGGAGAGCAACGTGTTTTCCTTATATAAATTAGATGTCATATATACATATATATGTATATATACACATTTTATGAGAGAAAATAAATTAGAGTTTTTTTAATCTCTACGATATTTTAACTTTTAGACGTAATCCACCACACTAGTTTACTCTAATTTATTTTCTCTCATAAAATGTATATGAGAGAAAATAAATATTTGAGTCAATTTACTTGTTTTTATTTGATTGTTATATGTACATTGTAATTGACTGGTATATTTTAGTATGTTTAACTGTTAGATAAAAGATATTGAATAAGATATTATATATATATATAGATATATATAATCTGGCGTGATTTATATATGTTTTTAAATAGATCAAAACACCTTAACCACCAAAGTTATGGAAGATACCATTACATTGATGCCCAAATTATGCTTGGGAATTACTCCTGCAAATGATGGCGGTCTGCTTGTCATTACAATTTGAGAGATGAAATATTAGTGTAAAAATATTTGCGATATTTACCTAGATTAATGCGTCATTAATAAGATTAGTAGATATTTTCTATGTTAGATATTAGATAGTAGATTGAAACATTAGTTTCCAGATTAAACCATTTGTTACCACATAGTTGTTACCACATAGTTGACGGAAGTATAGTTGGTACAACTCGACTGCTATACTGCAATACTATTTAGATGCGGGTGTTAAAAATTAAGATAAGAATAGAAAAATAATGTAATGTTAGAATTAAACACATGGAGATTTTTTTTTTATTAAAAGTCGAATGAAAGCTACATGTTTTAGCACTTATATCATATATCATATATTATTATATTTTTGCCGGTTTAGCATGGAGAGAGAAAAAGACATAACTATCGGATTTTTTTTTTACAAATGCACATGCGTAGTTTTATTGACATTGTTTGACACTTTCATTAACGTAAGTCATTGGTTAAACTATTGTAAATAATTTACTCAACTCAGTAGTATTATTTATGCTGCACATATTGACACTAGTTCTTCGAATGAAAATAAATAAATGCTATCTCATAAATTTGCAAAACTATGGTAAGCACTGTCCTGTATTCCTTATATTATTCTAAAGACTATGTGCATTTTGAAACTTAATAATATAAAAGATAGCTTAATAGCTTTTGTACAACATGATACTAGAAAAAAACAAAACAAAATAGAAAACATGGCTGTAAGCCAGTTTCTTCAAAGACAGACACAGACAAATGGTCTTTCTATAAGAATATTGAACTTATTTCTTTCTTAGTTCCTTCTATCTTAATTGTTTGTTTGGTATTCGCGTGTAGATCACCAATTATATTTGGATTGGCAACTTTCCTGTATTTGACAAACACAAATGAGCATCGTCTATTCTTTAGTCGCGGTTAGGATATCACGGGTTCAAAGAGGTTAACTACAAATATGTTGGAGTCAAGTGATGGTTGAAAATAAAACGTTAATATTGATTGGTAGAAATATAAAAGCAAATTAAGAAAGGTAAAAGATATTGAGATGTTTGGTTAAGCAATACACACGGACATATATACACATGAACATATATATATACATATATATATACACACACACATATATATGTGCATATAAAATTTAGGTATTTAAATTTTATGATTTGAAAACGTTAATCTCACAATTAAGAACATTTTATTGTTTGAAGACAAAAAATACAATTAAATTCATCTATTTCCTTGACCCATGAGTTTTCGATGCTTATTCACCTCCTAAGAGGAAAAAAATATTAGCAAATGTTTTTATTGGTTTGCACTTCATTTGCTAAATGTAATAAACATAGAAAATTAAATTTTTTAAAGTTTTGAAAACATTTTAGATATATAGAATAAAGGAAATGGACATTAAGGCAGAAAATGGATATTGTACTTTAAATCCAAAATGAATGCTTAGTCTTGTATATTAATTTTATTTAGCTGGGATTGTCTTATATAAAATATTACATCTAATAATATTTTTTAAGACCGAAAATCACTAGATTTGCTTACCAGGAGATATATTTCACTTCATTATTCCGAAATATATATATATATATATATATATATATATATATATATATATGGAAATTGATTACTGTGAGTCCAGAATGAGTTTACAAATTGTTTCAGCTAGAGGAAAATCCTCAAAGAGAGGAGAAAATTCAACTAGCATCGTCAAAATTCATAGATGGACTAAGTTATAAAGTCAAATAAGAATGGAAAAATCGTAGATAAAGGGGAGTTAGAAAAGAAGGGGGAGTGGTAGGGAGAGGACGTTGGAGTTTAAAGTAGTAGGAGTGTCTCCAATAAGAGAGGGGTTTATAATTAAATATTAATTATGTGTAAATTCTTATATACGTTTTTTTAACAGTTTAAACTTAAACGACGCTACTTTTATTGATAACGGCATAAGTAACAGTTAATTTAAAGGATCACCATGGCAACAGGTTGGAGAGTTAATGTTAGTGAAGGAACGGGTTGAAAATGGGATTTAAAGTGATTTAGCCGGGCAGGGAGAGATTGAAAGATATTTATTGTTTTTAAAATGGAAAAAAACAGAAAAGGAAAAATAAGTTAATGAATTATACTTTACAGGTTTATTTTGATAGTATAATGATATATATATATAATTAAATATAATATATATATATATATATATATATAAATTAGCCGGGCAGGTAGAAATTATACTTTACAGGTTTATTTTAATAAAATAAAACAAAATAGGTGAAAGCTTAAGTAAGTAACTTAAATAATAGATAAAGAAATTAAGGGGGAAAAACATTTTTAATAAGTAACACACAAATACAAGCACACGCATAAATATGTACAGCAAATGCACATACGTAAATGGGGGAAAAGCACATGCGTGATTACACATACATATATATATATATAAAAACATACATACACATACACAAACAAATATATATATATGCACACATACACAGATACGTAAAAATACACGCATATATACATATATAAACATATATATAAATACACATACATCCAGATGCACACACTTACACATACATATACATATATATATACATATACATATACATACATATATATATATATAAATATAAATTAGCTGGGAGGGGGGAGAAATTGAAAAATATTTTATAAATAATTTTTAAATTTTCGGGGGTTGTAGTTTAAGGAAAGAGAGAATGGCAAAATATAAATTAATGAATTATAAGTTACAAGTTTATTTTAATAATATAGAAATAGGTAAGAATATCAGTAAGTTAATCAAATAATAATAAATTCATAAAATTATTAGGGAGATATTTAAAATAAGTGAAAAAAACACATACACACAGAAAAACACACACACAAATACACATGTAGAAGATACGCACACAAATACAAATACATATATATATATATATATATATATATATATATAAACGCATACATATACACACATGTAGAAGATAAGCACACAAATACAAATGCATATACATATGCATACATAAACATATATATATATACATATAAATACATACATACACACACATATAAATACATGTACACACATACACACACACAGACACACACATGTATATATATATATATATATATATATATATATATATGTATATATATATATATATATAAATTAGCTGGGCAGGGAGAGACTATAAAAAATTAATTTTTTGTTTTTAATTTATTATTTATAATTTTTTGAATCGTCGGGATTTAAGTTGAAAGAAAGAAAGGGGAAATAGAAAGGTAAATAGGTGAATCATACGTTATAGGTTTATTTTATAAAGTAAAAATAAGTAAGGATATCAGTAAGTTAATTAAATAATAAAAATTAATATAATTATTAATAAAATGTTAATAATAAGTAGATAAAAAAACCACACAAATACATACACATGAGTACACATGTAAAAAATGTACACATATCAATGGGGGAGGAGCATGTGCTTGAGTATATGTACAAACACAAATACGTAAATATATGTAAATAAGCTTCGTGTTAAAAAATATGATAATAATTATTGAGAGAATTAGTAAAAGGTAAATATAAGAGAAAAGTGTATAGTATATGTTATATGTAGATGGTAAATTAAATAATTAATTAAAATAGAAGGTAAGTAAATGATTAGTTGTTAACAAGTAGATAATAGACCGAGAGGCAAGTCAAAGGATACCAATTGTGATAAGTACGTAATTGAAATATTAGAAATCGAGACCTAACCATGGAAATAGCCAATAAGAAACTATGAGGCGAGAACGTTTAAATAATGACATAAGGTGTGATTAAGGCAAAGGGGTGGAGGGTAAAAAATGAATTAGGTAAAGAGAGATGCAGCTAAAAAATGGTGGGATAAATAGGTGGGGGTTCTGTGGAGGGGTTCTTTTAGAATGAATGGGGGACTACATAGTTTCGGTTGTAAATACGGTGTGTGTAATTCGTTAGTGTTAGATTTTAGGGGTGGGTTATAGTTATTACTAGAAGGGTGAGAAGTTGCTTAAGAGGTGGGATTTATAATGTTTACAATTAAGTGAGGTTTCAGTTTTTTTATTTAGAAGTTTATCTCTATCTCTAAAATTAGTAATCAGTAATTTTTCAGTTAAGCATAAATAACATGGGAGTTTAGTGATTTACAGGTACTAGCTCTATTCAGAATTTCCCAGCTAATAATTGAGGTGAGGTTATTTCGGGTAAGTAGTAGATAGTGGTTAGTTAATGAAGTACTATTGGGGTGGTTGGGGGTATTTAGGGAGCATTTATGCACTCTAAATCTGTCTTTGAACGTGGTGCTTGAGAGGCCAATGTAAAATTTTTTGTTTTGTGGGTCTTCAGCAGGGCAATAGTTGCTTTGTAAACCACATTTGTTGAGAGACAATTTTGCTGGAGCGGGCATTGGGGTTTGTTAAGGCAGTTACAGTTATTTTGTCCATTGTTATTATAGTTGTGGTTATTTAGTATTTTATTGTTGTGTTTTTTAATTTTATTTTCTAGATTATTTGTGCAACTGTAGCTAAGCTTAATAGTGTTCTTATTAAAAATTTTATGTAGAATATTACTAGGGGGAAGTGGGGATTAAGAAGCATGAAGAATTTTTTACCTAATTTAGTTTTTATCATATTATTATAGGGAGGGTTAAACCAGAGGACTTTGCGGGATCTGTTATTCCTATTTGTATTGTTGGGTTTATTAGGGTCCAAGTATGTAATATTAGGGTTGGAATATCCAGATTCCTTTAAAGCATTTTCAAAGAAGGGTTTGTGTAGGTTAAAAATGCTGGAGTAAGATGAGTTTGTGCTAAGCCTTTTTTCTATTGATTTAGGGATATGTTTAATAATGTGTTTGGGATGGTTGGACATAGGGTGTATATATAGGGGGTATGTATTATTTTTAGTGTATGGTTCATAGGTATTATTAGGGAGGTTAAAGGTAACATCTAGAAAATTTACTGTTTTTAAGTTGGAAGTTACTTCAATCTTTAGATCCATATTCTTCAGTTCCCTGATGATGTTCTTTTTAATGCCTTCGCACTTTGGGCCGCTTACGTTTTCAACAATGATAAGGCCATCATCTCTGTAAAGTCCCACGTTGTTGTTGGGGATAAATTTTGTGAGAATATATAGGATGAAAAGGCCTACTAAGTCAGTAGCCTCAGCTGCATCAAAAGCACCCATCGCAAGGTCGAAGGAGGTAGGTTGGTCTTTTTTAGTCCATTGAGAGTCCTGGCTTAGTAGGACAGTTTTAGGGCATTTCAGAATGATGTCAGTTTCGAATGGTTGAACATCGGAGAAGGTAGAAGCAAAATCCAAGACAGTGTCAAAAAGGTATTTAGAAATAGAAGGGCAGTAATTAACTATGTCAAATTGGATAAATGCAGCCTTGTTCTTGTTAGGTATTCTTTTGAACCAATTAATGGTGTCTTCGGTGTTAATCCACTGGGTTAGGTTGAATTTATTTTTGATTTGTTTATTGATTCTTTCAAGAATTGTTTTGCTGATTCTGCCAATTTCGGGTCTGGTGGGGGGCTAAATGATAATCTCACCTCAACATACAAAAAATCAAATATTAACTTAATCAAAGACATTAATATAGATAGTAAAATAATCACAGATACTTTAAACCCAAGCAACAGGGTAGCTAAACTAGATACTAAAATGCATACTTCCTCATAAAAGACCATAAAGAACACTTCCGTACCAGACCACAAACAAGGCTTATCAACCCCACCAGACCCGAAATTGGCAGAATCAGCAAAACAATTCTTGAAAGAATCAATAAAAAAATCAAAAATAAATTCAACCTAACCCAGTGGGAAATTCTGAATAGAGCTAGTACCTGTAAATCACTAAACTCCCCATGTTATTTATGCTTAACTGAAAAATTACTGATTACTAATTTTAGAGATAGAGATAAACTTCTAAATAAAAAAACTGAAACCTCACTTAATTGTAAACATTATAAATCCCACCTCTTAAGCAACTTCTCACCCTTCTAGTAATAACTATAACCCACCCCTAAAATCTAACACTAACGAATTACACACACCGTATTTACAACCGAAACTATGTAGTCCCCCATTCATTCTAAAAGAACCCCTCCACAGAACCCCCACCTATTTATCCCACCATTTTTTAGCTGCATCTCTCTTTACCTAATTCATTTTTTACCCTCCACCCCTTTGCCTTAATCACACCTTATGTCATTATTTAAACGTTCTCGCCTCATAGTTTCTTATTGGCTATTTCCATGGTTAGGTCTCGATTTCTAATATTTCAATTACGTACTTATCACAATTGGTATCCTTTGACTTGCCTCTCGGTCTATTATCTACTTGTTAACAACTAATCATTTACTTACCTTCTATTTTAATTAATTATTTAATTTACCATCTACATATAACATATACTATACACTTTTCTCTTATATTTACCTCTTACTAATTCTCTCAATAATTATTATCACATTTTTTAACACGAAGCTTATTTACATATATTTACATATTTGTGTTTGTACATATACTCAAGCACATGCTCCCCCCATTGATATGCGTACATTTTTTACATGTGTACTCATGTGTATGTATTTGTGTGTTTTTGTTATCTACTTATTATTAACATTTTATTAATAATTATATTAATTTTTATTATTTAATTAACTTACTGATATCCTTACTTATTTTTACTTTATAAAATACACCTATAACGTATGATTCACCTATTTACCCTTCTATTTCCCCTTTCTTTCTTTCAACTTAACGCCCGACAATTCAAAAAATTATAAATAATAAATTAAAAACAAAAAATTAATTTTTTATAGTTTCTCCCTGCCCAGCTAATTTATATATATATATATATATATATATATATATATATATATATATATATATATATATATATATATATATATATGTATATATATATATGTGTGTGTGTGTATGTGTGTATGTGTGTATATGTATGTATATGTGTGTGTATGTATGTATTTATATGTATATATATATATGTTTATGTATGTATATGTATATGCATTTGTATTTGTGTGCTTATCTTCTACATGTGTGTATACGTATGTGTTTATATATATATATGTATTTGTATTTGTGTGCGTATCTTCTACATGTGTATTTGTGTGTGTGTTTTTCTGTGTGTATGTGTTTTTTTCACTTATTTTAAATATCTCCCTAATAATTTTATGAATTTATTATTATTTGATTAACTTACTGATATTCTTACCTATTTCTATATTATTAAAATAAACTTGTAACTTATAATTCATTAATTTATATTTTTTCCTTCTCTCTTTCCTTAAACTACAACGCCCGAAAATTTAAAAATTATTTATAAAATATTTTTCAATTTCTCCCCCCCTCCCAGCTAATTTATATTTATATATGCATGTATATGTATATGTATATATATATGTATATGTATGTGTAAGTGTGTGCATCTGGATGTATGTGTATTTATATATATGTTTATATATGTATATATGCGTGTATTTTTACGTATCTGTGTATGTGTGCATATATATATATTTGTTTGTGTATGTGTATGTATGTTTATATATATATATATGTATGTGTAATCACGCATGTGCTTTTCCCCCATTTACGTATGTGCATTTGCTGTACATATTTATGCGTGTGCTTGTATTTGTGTGTTACTTATTAAAAATATTTTTTTGTTGTTTTTTCCCCTTAATTTTTTTATCTATTATTTAAGTTACTTACTTAAGCTTTCAATTATTTTGTTTTATGTTATTAAAATAAACCTGTAAAGTATAATTTCTACCTGCCCGGCTAATTTATTTATATATATATATTATATTTAATTATATATATCATTATACTATCAAAATAAACCTGTAAAGTATAATTCATTAACTTATTTTTCCTTTTCTTTTTCTTTCCATTTCATAAACAATAAATATCTTTCAATCTCTCCCCGCCCGGCTAAATCACTTTAAACCTCATTTTCAACCCGTTCCTTCACTAACATTAACTCTCCAACCTGTTGCTATGGTGATCCTTTACATTAACTGTTACTTATGCTGTTATCAATAAAAGTAGCGTCTTTTAAGTTTAAAAAAAAACGTATATAAGAATTTACACATAATTAATATTTAATTATAAACCCCTCTCTTATTGGAGACACTCCTACTACTTTAACTCCAACGTCCTCTCCCTACCACTCCCCCTTCTTTTCTAACTCCCCTTTATCTACGATTTTTCCATTCATATTTGACTTTATAACTTAGTCCATCTATGAATTTTGACGATGCTAGTTGAATTTTTTCCTCTCTTTGAGGATTTTCCTCTAGCTGAAACAATTTGTAAACTCATTCTGGACTCACAGTAATAAATTTCCTATATACTGCTCTGACTACACATTGAGCACTCTAGTCCGTTTTTTTCACCACTGTTAAATAAATAAATAAATAAATAAATAAATATATATATATATATATATATATATATATATATATATATATATATACATCACATTCGCCTGTGAAACCAGGCGTCATTAACCCCCTCCCTGGGGTTAATACCATCAGAATACGAAGTGAAAAAAACATTTTAACAAGGACAGTTTTTCTGCCCGATTAACACATATTTCTATACAGAAAATTTGGACATTATATTTATATTAAATGATTTTCTCACTTAATAAATATTTTTAACAATTTCTGAGTTTTCAAAGATTTTCAATTATATATATATATATATATATATATATATATATATATATATATATATATAAAGCTTAATGTCAGTATTTGTGTTTGTATGATGTTTGGATGTAATCTATAGACAGAAAAACTACATAAATGTCAAACTTTACTGTGGGATATAACAGAAGTGTATCTAAAGGCACCTTCAACGCCATTAAAACTTCAACTTTATCCTATTCCATTAATATTAAATCATATTATAAAGGGTTTATATAAAACAATAATTGCAATCACAGATTACTAAGTATCTCTCAAATCTTAGCGACTATGTTGACCAAAACATCCTTTAAAAATCCAAATCTATCCGATTTTATGAAATTTATAAATATCCATCCTACCGGTTAAGACAGTGAAAATAGTACCGAAAATTTCCGCTACACTCTATTCGACTAATGTATACGTTCCCCTGCTTCTAAGTGAACAATTAGAACAGAACCTTCTTTAAAGTTCAAATGCGTA